>NC_057723.1:37519-51500 GCF_004010195.1 Chiloscyllium plagiosum | reverse complement strand
GATCTTCCAATTGTCTCTGATTGTCTCCGTTGACTCTGCCTCCCTCACACTTCCAGATGGTACATTCTAGATCTGAATCACACATGAGGAAGCATTTTCTCACATCACATTTGCTAGATTTGCAAATTACCATAAATTTTGTGCCTTCTCATTCTCAGTCCTTTGGTGAGCAGGAACAGTTTCTTCAAACCTACTTTATTTAAACCTCTAGTGATTTTGAAAACATTGATAAGATCTTCCTTTAACCTTTTTCTCTGCAAAGAGAACAGATCTAACCTCTCCAAACAATCTTCATCATTGAAGTTCGTCACCTCTAGAATTCATTCTTATAAATCGCTTCTGCACTTTCTGCACCATACACAGTACTCCAGCTGTGGTCTAATAGTGTCTTGTACCAGTTCAACATCACCTCCTTGCTGTTGAACTCTATACCACTGTTACTAAAGCCAAGGAGACTGCATACATTATCTTCTGCTCTCTCCACGTCTCCTATTACCTTCAATGATCTGTGCGTATATATATCTAGGTCTCCTTGCTCCTGCAGCACCTTAAATATTGTACCTTCTATTTTATGTTGTCTTTCCCACCAAAATGCATCATTCTCACATATCTCACCTATCTCAAGTGTTTCTGTGGTCTTTTCAAACTATACACTGAGCTCCCCACAGTTTTCAATGCTTTGATATTACTTTGATATGATCTGCACACTTTGACTGAGATCATTAATATATGGCAGGAAATGTGAGGGCCCCAATACAGACTCTTGGCGAACTCCACAACCAACCCCCAACTTCAACATGAAACATGTCCATTGACCATGACTGTCTATTTCTTATCGCTTAGCCAGCTATGCATTTACATCCTGGCATCCCTTTTAGTCCACATTTCTCAAAAGTGTGTTGCATGACACTGCATTCCAGAAGTCAAACCTAACAATAACTCCAAAGGAAATACCAGACAGACATTAAAGAAAGTGATTTTTCTCATTTTCATTAAATTCATCAATTATCAGCTGTAAAAGTATTGCATACAGAGAGAGTCAATGCTATTTGCACAACAGTAAAAACTTATCTAATTGGATAAATTGTATGAATGCTAATGCTTTGACAGTTTGCGACTTGGGGACCGAGGAAGCTTTTCAAGAAACTAAAAGTTTAACATTTGTCAGCCCCTTTTTATCCATCATTTCATTTGCTACTGATTTCTGGGTTTCCCAATCCCGTCAAGTGAGTGAGTGTGACATTGACTGAGATCCATCTGTTCCAGTTCAGTTATTTCAAGGGGTCCAGATGAAGCTTGAAGCTGAGTGGCTCCAGATTCTCAAATGCAATCAATTCTGAACAACTGGTTTACCAAGTAGCTCTCAAGAGACAGTGTTACAATCTGGAGGAGATGCCCTGAGAAGATTCCATTCTGAGGGACAGGAGGAAGCTGTTTGCCTCACAGAAGAAGACAGATTGAATAGGAGTTGGTAAAGAGGTCAGGATTGTGATACCATACCCTATGATGATGTGGAGGTGCTGGCGTTGGATTGGAGTGGACCAGATCAGAAATCACATGACACCTGGTTATAGACGAATAAGTTTATTGAAATCACAAGCTTTCACAGCACTGCTTCATCAGGTGAAGTGAAGAGAAATAGACAGGTACAGACTTTATCACCAGAGTGATCAAACAATCATATAAATGGTGTGAGTGGAGTGTTGACAGGCTGAATAATAGGTCTCTGTGGGCGATCAAGAGTGGCAGGCGGTGTGAGTAAAGTGTCAGCAGCTGAGTAACAATGAAGGGATGAACTATAATCCGATTAATTGAGGCAGAGATAATTACAAAAGAAAAGTGGTGCTGGAGACAAACCAAATGGCTGGAATATATTCCAAAGTGACAAGTGAGCAATCTGTAAAACTGTAGATCACTTCCAAAAGTGTGCAATAGTAAGATACACTTTCAGAGAAGTATTGAATTGAATTGAATTTATTGTCACGTGTACCGAGGCACAGTGAAAAGCTTTGTCTTGCGAGCGATACAGGCAGATCACAGAGTAAAGTAGCATAGATAGTAAATAACAGGTAAACAGCAGCAAAAACAAAAACACAGGTACAGGCAAATGCTAAGAATTTGTGAGTCCATTCAGTATTCTAACAACAGTAGGGTAGAAACTGTTTCAAAACTAGCTGGTGCGTGTGTTCAGGCCTCTGTACCTTCCCCCTGATGGTAGAGGTTGTAGAAAAACATTACCAAGTTGGGATGGATCTTTGAGAATGCTGATGCCCTTTCCTTGACAGTGGGCCTGTTGATGGATTCTATAGATGGGAGGTTGGCCTTTGTGATTGTCTGGGACGAGTTCACCACTCTCTGTAACCATCTCCGATCTTGAATGGTACAGTTGCTATACCAGGTAGTGGTACATCCAGACAGGATGCCCTTGATGGCGCACCTATAAAGGTTGGCAAGGGTATTCACCGCCATGGCAAATTTCCTCAGCTGCCTGAGGAAGAAGAGACGTTGTTGGGCCTTTGTAACCAGTGCGTCCACATGAAGAGTCCAAGGAAGTTTGTTGTGGATGACCACGCCCAGGAGCTTAACATTATCCATTCGTTCCACCTCTGTGCTGTTAATGTGTCGGGGGGATATGAGTAACATCCCACCAAAAGTCAATAATGAGTTCCTTGGTTTTGCCGGCATTGAGAGCTAGGTTGTTCTCAGTGCACCATTTTTCCAGGTCTTCTACCTCCCGTCTGTAGTCTGTTTCATTGCCATCTAAGATTCAACTGACTATGGTGGTGTCATCAGCGAACTTGTAAATGTCAAAATGTGTATAAACGTGTGTGAAACCCAGGTGCAATAACTCTCAGAAATAAAGGTATGTTCCAAATGAACAGAATCACAAGGAGTGTAGAGAGTTGAGAGTAATTGAAAATCAACACTTTACACTTTTTAGTCTGTTTGCTTTATTGATGGGAATCTACTGGCTTTTAAGGGTTGAATCATTCAATATCTCAGTGCAGTATTAATCACATTGTTCTAAAGTTTCCCGAAGTTTTAAAAATTGTATTGTTACTGGTATTTTCTTTGTACCCCTGTACTTTTGGTGGGGAGCGGTTTGGGTGGGTGGTCCCTGCTTTTAATGCAATTTCAATGTGATTATCCACCTCCTGCAGGCAAAATGGTGGATGCCCTACATTCTGAAGGGTGGATGGAAAAAGGGTAAATGTTTCCTTTGGAGCAAAATGGACACTTCCCTGGTCTAAACACCAATGGATGTCAATGTTCCCAAGTTTTCAAATAACCCTCCGTGGCTGCAGCCTCAAAAAATTCGCCTTTCAGAACCATGGTTTCAATTATGTATCTTCCGATCTTATCACAGTTTTCAAATTTTTTTATCTTCTCCTGTCAGACTCTGTCTTCTAAATCTTTTAAATTGCTCTTTTGTCAACTTCAATCTGCACCACAACATTTTGGATGCTGCAGTCTCGATATTTATTAATTTAATGCTCCTTGATTTCCCTACCGTAGCCATGCCTGATGGTATGTGTCTGCTATGATAGCAATGCTCACTGTGAATTTTAAGTGCTCCTTTTTATTCTTAACCTTCCCAGCCTGGTCCCTTGTGCGATTAATTTAAAGTTTTTTTTCCTTCCTTAGCTACAGGATCGGTGGCACGGTGGCAGCATGGTGGCACAGTGGTTAGCACTGCTGCCTCACAGCGCCAGAGACCTGGGTTCAATTCCTGCGTCAGGCGACTGTCTGTGTGGAGTTTGCACATTCTCCCCATGTCTGCATGGGTTTCCTCCAGGTGCTCCGGTTTCCTCCCCCAGTCCAAAAATGTGCAGGTTAGGTGAATTGGCCGTGCTAAATTGCCTGTAGTGTTAGGTGTAGGGGAATGGGTTTGGGTGGGTTGGGCGTCGGTGTGGACTTGTTGGGCCGAAGGGCCTGTTTCCACACTGTAAGTAATCTAATCTCTAAATTTATTCCTGGAGCTTTGAAATCATTGTTATCCAGCCAAACCTCAAGGCAGGACTCTTCCTGAAAGTCCTGCTTCTGTAAAGGGTTTATTGGTCAGTGCATTGAGTGCAGGAGTTGGGAGGTCATTTTGCAACTGTACAGGATATTGGTGAGACTACTTTTGGAATACAGTACTGTATGCAATTCTGGCCTCGCTGCTACAGGTAGGATGTTGTGAAACTTGAAAGGGTTCAGAAAGGTTTTGCAAGGATGTTGTCAGTGTTGGAGAGTTCGAGATATAGAGAGAGGCTGCATAGGCTGGGGCTCTTTACCCTGGAGTGTCAGAGGCTGAGGGATAACCTAACAGAAGTTTATTAAATCATGAAGGGCATGGATGGGGTAAATAGACAAGGTCTATTCCCCAGGGTCAGGGAGTCCAAAACTAGAAGCCATAGGTTTAAGGTGCAATGGAAAGATTTAAAAGGGACCTGAGGAGCAACATTTTCATGCAGAGGGTGGTGCATGTATGGAATGAGCTGTCAGAGGAAGTGTTGGAGGCTGGGACAATTACAACATTTAAAAAGCATCTGGATGGGTATATGAATAGGAAGGGTTTAGAGGGAAATGGGCCAACTGCTGGCAAATGAGACTAGATTAATTTAGGATAACTGGTTGGCATGGATGAATTGGACTGAAGGGTCTGTTTTCGTGAAGTACATCTCTATGACTCTGTAGGTCTACTGAGGATAGATGCTCATAAAGTACAGTTATTGTGAAATGGTGTTCCTATTCTTCATTATTCAGACTCTTGAACAATGTAATGGGAGTTCTACTGCATAACTTTCTTTCATTGGAAAACAATTTTAATAAGATGGCCTCAAGACTTTAGTTTTGCTGATCCTATTCTACTGTCCATCATGAATCTGACTCCCCAAAGCCCGTTCACCATTGACAAGGCACAGGTCAGGAGTGTGATGGAATACTCCCCACTTGCCCTGGATGGGTGCAGCTCCAACAATATTCAAGAAGCTCAACACCATCCAAGAAAAGGCAGCCCATTTGGCACCATATCCACCACACTCAACATTCACTTTATTTACTGTTAATGTAGAGTAGCAGCAGTGTGTACCATCTACAAAATGCACTGCAGAAATTCACTAAAAATCTTCAGACAGCGCCTTCCAAACCCATGACCACTTCCACCTAGAAGGACAAGAGTAGCACATACATGGGAACACCACCACTTGTAAAGTTCCCTCCGATCCACTCACCATCCCGACTTGGGAATATATCTCTCTTCCTTTAGTATTGCTTGATCAAAATTCCAGAATTCCTAAGGGCATTGTGCGTCTTCTACTACAGCATGTGGACTGCAGCTCACTACCACAGTCTCCAAAAGAAACAATTCTTCTACTACTTTTATGGATGCATGAAAGTTAAGAAATAATATAAAAGCATTTTACAATTGCACCTTGGAGATATTTAAATTGATTTGCTTCAAAGATATACTTGTACTGCTGAAAAACTACACTGTCACTGGTGATGCCTTTTGGATAAAGTGTTAAATTGTGGTTCCCTCAGAGGGGGCCATAAAACACTCCGCATCAATGGTTTAAGGAGAGCAAGCCAGTTCTCTCCATGTTTCCAGGTCAATATTTATACACGAGCTAATCCCACCAAAACTACATTATCTGCTCATTATCATATTCTGTTTCTGTTTCCCACAAATAGCAAACTGCTGAAAAAGCTCAGCAAGTCTGGCAGCATCGGTGGAGTAAAATCAAAATTAACGTTTCAACTTTGGGTCATCGAATCCAAACCATTAACTCTGTTTTCTCTGCACAGCTGCTGCCAGACTGCTGGGCTTTTTCAGCAATTTCTGTTTTTGTTTCTGATTTACAGCATCCGCAGGTCTTTTGGTTTTCATTCGCTGTTTGTGGGAGCTTGCTGTGCACAAGTTGATTGCTTTGTTCCTCCTATTAAAACAGTAACAACACGTTTTCACCTACTTTCTTAATGATTTGATTAGATTTCCTACAGTGTGGAAACGGGCCCTTCGGCCCAACCAGTCCACACCGACCCTCCGAAGAGTAACCCACCCAGACCCATTTCCCTCTGACTAATGTGCCTAACACTATGGGCAATTCACCTGACCTGCACATCTTTGGAAAGTGGGAGGAAACCAGAGGAAACCCACACAGACACAAGGAGAATGGAGAATGTGCAACCTCCACACAGACAGTTGCCCTGAGGCTAGAATCGAACCTGGGACCCTGGTGCTGTGAGGCAGTAGCGGTAACCACTGAGCCACCGTGCTGCCCCAATTGTAAATACTTTGGGACATCCTGATCATGGGGTGTAAATGCAAGTTTTTTTTAAAGTATTTGATTTTTCAGATTTACTTTGGATCACAAAATTGAGCTGTTAGTTAATTTTCAAACTGCATGTTTGATTAAATTTGTATTTCAAGCCTAACTGTGCTATTCTAATGCATGCATTAATCCTTCTGATACCTACTCCAATATAATCTCACAGATTACTGAAAAGTGCTGTACCTGAACTTCACTGATTGGAAATTCTCTCCTAAACATTTACACTGAGTGCAGTTTATAATAAGGCTATCTATGGAACAATCTAATCTTGAAGCCTTTCAATATGACAGTCAAACAAAAGTGGGAACATGAAATCATCTCGTATAAGGTATTCAGTGTGAAATAGAAATCAAATGCACTTCTTAACTAAATGTATTTGCTTTATTATTCAAATGTCTAATACCCAATAGGGAATTGTTGGATTTCAAAACAAAAAAAACTTTGTCAATCTCATTCTTTAGTAGTCTAACAACAGAGTGTTGCTCGAGGCGAATGTAACCAGAATAAATGCCACATAAAGATGACCCAGGTGGTTACTAACAGAACAGAAAGATTTAAACAAATTGTACTCAAGAATCAGTATGCAAATCAAAGATTTTCTACAACTTAATGCATGCTTCAGAAGTCACAGTTAAATAAACTGCAGTTAACTCTGTGAAGCCCAGGAACAACATATGGATTTTTTTTCTTCATTTTGCCAAATAACTTCACCGTGTTCATCACTGTCTTTGGTCTCGCAACTGACGTTTCTCTTGCTGCACATGAGCAAGTCGCCAAAGAATCTGGCCCCAGTCACACACTCACTGTCACTTCAGCCAGTTTGAACGGTAAATTATTTGGCATGTTTTACTGCTCCTCTGAGTGCCAGCTTACAACAAAAACAACATCGAGAGAGAGTTTAAACAGGAAGGGAATAAATACCTCACTTCGACCATACTTGCTGGCCAAATCTGGTACCTGTATTGTCCGAACCTCACAGACCCTCTCCATTTATGTTTTGCCAGGGCACAGAACATCATAGCAGATGTACTCAAGAGGGGCAAAGTCCAATTTTAGCATCCTCCAATGTGAGCTGACTCGGGTCATTTTTGACAAATGGGGTAAGCCAGGAATAGACCTCGATGGCAATCACCCAGAACAGGCAGCTGCTGAAATTATGTTGCAAATCAAAAGAAGTCAATCTTCTGTCTCTTGATGATCTCATAGACTTTGGAAGCTTTTTCTTCCATCCTTTTCTTTCCCCATAAATCAAAATTAAACACAAAATTGAAGGAATGAGCACAATGGCTATTTGAGTAATGTAACATCAATAGGGAAACTGGTAGGCTTGGAGCTCTGCTGGGTGTGATTACTGATCAAACATTTCTGATCTCATACAGATGAGATTAGTTCATGCTATTAAAAAAACAGTACTGAAGATTCTAGAAGAATTTCCACTTTTAAGAGCTACCTTGCAAAGAGAAGATTTCCTTTAGATCTGAGAATCCAGCTGTTATAGAACATTAAACAGAGTTCACCACAATGGCCATGCAACCACTTACTGTCCATCTTAGCTTGAAGTGCCAGTTGGTGCATTACGCGTAGGTATGCAGGAACAGGAGTGGGCCATTCAACCCATCGGGTCTGCTCCACCATTCACCCAGAGGGTGGCAGGAATCCAGAATGCAAGTCTGGGAGGGTAGTAGAGGTAGGAAACCTCATCACCTTTAAAATGTACCTGACTGAGCACTTGAAGTGTTATAACATTCAAGACTATGGGCTAAGTGTTGGAAGGTGGGACTAGTGTTGATAGATTGGCACAGACTCAATGAGCTGAAGGGCCCTTCCATGCTGTCTGATCCATATCAACAGGATTTTCCTGTGCCATGTCCACAACCCCTGAATGATCCATATCAACAGGATTTTCCTGTGCTATATCCACAACCACTGCTGTCTTAGTCTCCTGAAGTCTGTCAATGTTGGGGGTGATCCTCTCAATGATTGAGCTCCACAGCCCTCATATGAATTCCAAAGATTCAATCCCAGGATGTGGATGTTACTCACTGGGGCAGCATTTATTACTTATAGAATTATAGAACTCCTACAGTGTGGAAGCAGGACCATTTGGCCCATCAAGTCTATACTGACCTTCTGATGACCATCCACCCAGACCCATCCCCCTAAGCTTTCCCTGTAATGCTACGATTAATCTACCTAACTTGCATATCCTTGGACACTATGGGCAATTGAGCATGCCCAATCCACCTAACCTGCACATTTTTAGACTCATCTCTAATTACCTTGAGGGCAGGTTAGTGTCTTGAGTCACATGCGGTGCAGACCAGTGAAGGATGGCAGATGTCCTTCCCTAAGGAACATTAGTGGCCCTGATGGATCAATCCTGACAACCAACAATGGCCTCATGGTTATAAATTGACTCTTAATTCTAGATTTGTATTGAATGAAAATTCCACCATGGTGTAGTTCGAACGTACATCTCCAGAACATTACCTCCATTCCTTAATTA
This sequence comes from Chiloscyllium plagiosum, assembly GCF_004010195.1. NCBI lineage: Eukaryota > Metazoa > Chordata > Chondrichthyes > Orectolobiformes > Hemiscylliidae > Chiloscyllium > Chiloscyllium plagiosum. The sequence goes on along the minus strand of NC_057723.1, from coordinate 42,677 downwards.
ATACTCTAGCAAGAAAATCATTCGGCCATCAACTCCCCGAGGATGAAATATTTCCTAACCACAGTCTTAAATAAACTACTGTTACCACATAGTGGTGAACCCTTCTGCTAATTAAACCAAATGCCCAAAGAAGCTCACCTCACCTCATAATCTGTGAAAGTATGAGTGACAAAGAACACCCAACTTCCACTATTTAAAGAAAAAATATCAATTCATTCTTTAATTCTAAAAATGTACAGTAAACAACAACCATTTACCGTAAGACCATAAGACATAGGAGTGGAAGTAAGGCCATTCGGCCCATCGAGTCCACTCCGCCATTTAATCATGGCTGATGGTCATTTCAACTCCACTTACCAGCAATCTCCCCGTAGCCCTTAATTCCTTGTGACATCAAGAATTTATCAATCTCTGCCATGAAGCTATTTAGCGTCCCAGCCTCCACTGCACTCCGCGGCAATGAATTCCACAGGCCCACTACTCTCTGGCTGAAGAAATGTCTCCGCATTTCTGTTCTGAATTTACCCCCTCTAATTCTAAGGCTGTGCCCACGGGTCCTCGTCTCCTCGCCTAACGGAAACAATTTCTTAGCGTCAACCCTTTCCAAGCTATGTATTATCTTGTAAGTTTCTATTAGATCTCCCCTTAACCTTCTAAACTCCAATGAATACAATCCCAGGATTCTCAGCTGTTCCTCGTATGTTAGACCTGCCATTCCAGGGATCATCCATGTGAATCTCCGCTGGACACGCTCCAGTGCCAGTATGTCCTTCCTGAGGTGTGGGGCCCAAAACTGGACACGGTACTCCAAATTTACAACTCTAAGCCTCCTTTCACTTAAATGTTTGTTATCTGCCACCAACTTCATAACAATATAAGGTCCCAATAACTACCCATATTAAAATTACATCACCTTAATTTCAAAACCACACAGTGGCTGTTGTCGTCGGTATCTTCTTCTGGCTGTAGATCTCCCTGGGTCATCTTTGGTCTTTTGCTGTAAAGATGTTTCACATGAAAAAGGTACCTTTGATAGAGAGTGTTTTGCTGTTAGTTACTCTGTCGATGGCAATTGCCTTTATTCCTGATGAAGGGCTTTTGCCCAAAACGTCGATTTCGCTGCTCCTTGGATGCTGCCTGAACTGCTGTGCTCTTCCAGCACCACTAAGCCACAATCTGGTTTCCAGCATCAGACAGATGCCTGCAAGCTGTCAGTGTAAAACAGCTTTCACTCTTTCTTAAAGATACAGTACACTCCTTCAACTTCAATATACTGCTCCTTATGCTGAGATTATATCTCCTGTTTATAGAGTCACCAGCCAGAGGAAACAATCTATCTGTATCAACTCCATCACAACTTTTAAGTTTGTCTAAGTTTAAATGAGGACAGCCTTGATTCTGCAAAACTTGAGGGAATGTAGACCCAGCCTCCTCAATGTGTCCTCACCCACCACATGCTATCGCTCTTCCCCCCTCCCCTCCTTTCGCCTCCTCAATGTGTCCTCAGAGGACAATCCTGCCATCCTAGGAATTATGATTATGACATAATTTTTATGATCCCCAGAGTACGGAAAGAAGATTTCCCTCAAAACCACTGATAGCATTGCTGTCTGTTAATCTAGTGTACAGTATTACTAGTGTATTATCGCCAAGGACAACATCTACATGAACTCTACTTACACTTAGAGATTAATTGATTGAAACAAATGAAATCATTTCTAGTATTTTAGTTTTAGTTTTAACTGTTTACATTCAGTATGCACAGTTTATCCTTAACCTGTCCTCAGTTCATTTCTGGCTCTTTTACTGTCTTATATTGCTTTCTCTCCTTCTGCTGTTCTCTTTCATTCATTTTAATGAGGTCGCTTTACTATTTCCTACATTCAAAGAACTAAAAGAGCTAAAAGAAACATAAAATTATTAGTATGTAGAAATATTACGATCAGGATTAGTATTCAAAAGCTCATGTTTTTTTTAATAAAAGAGCTTTTCGGGCACTGTCATAGCTTATCTGTATGTGCACTCAAATCCAGATATGAAAAGGCTTCAAATCTGAGAAGTAATGTGGTGTTTGTTTCCTAATAATGCAATTATATTATTTGCAATTCAAATGCCTGGCTGCCTTGTGAAGCTGCACACCAAAGCGTTTCCTCAAAGAGTCCTGTTCTTGGAGGTGACTTGAGGAATCAGGAGCCATATAAGCATTGACCCAAGCATTGTCTGAATAAATATCGAAAATAACTGTGAGACAATTCATTTCAAATTCGAATTGATTCATTTCAGTTTTTGTGCTTATTCAACTTTCCATAAATTGGTTCTGCTCGTACATCCAAGAAACCAGTTCATCTGGAATTGATCTCTGAAGCTACAAAGCAAGTACACTGCGCATCAAGCTTTTATTCTTAATAGCAGGAGAAATTGCTTTTCCACTGCTATCAGACAATAAATATCATTTTTGAAATTAACTTAACATTCAAATAACTTTGAAACAATAATGTGCGTAAAATGCAATGACTTGATATATTAATAAATGGTGTCTTAAAGGCAATGAGCTGAAGTTGCAATTGCAATGCTATTTGTTGCAGATGTTATTTAAAACCTAGCAGCAAATTACTGTAGATGCTGGAATCTGGACTGGAAACACAAAATACTGGAGATCACAGCAGGTCAGTCAGCATCCATGGAGAGAGAGCAAGCCAATGTTTTGTGTCTGGAAGACTCTTCATTTCAGATGCTGTGGGGAGAGGTCAGCATTTAAAATCTAGCTGGAAGGATTGGGTTTCACATTTTCCAAAATTTACAACTCATGTTATTATTTAACCTGCTGAGTCACAGAGTCGGGAGTTGAGTATCACCTGGCAGTTGCAATGAAAATTTACAAGTACACTGCTCCATGCCTGCTGTTTGGAAAGAACTTGCTTCTATTTCGATTTAAGACTTTCTGGTTCATCAAACCGATTGATACATTCAGTTGACCAACTGCCTTATCCATGCCTTAAATATTAATAATGACATTTCCATGAAGGCATTGTCTACTGCCTCTGATGGTCCACTCTATTAACACTGAACAATTAATAAACCCTTAGACAGCAATAACTTTTAAGAAACCCATACACATAGCTGCATGAGGAAATCTAAACTCATCTCCAGTCATTTAACGAAGAAGGGCTTATGCCCGAAACGTCGATTCTCCTGTTCCCTGGATGCTGCCTGACCTGTTGCGCTTTTCCAGCAACACATTTTCAGCTCCAGTCATTTAACATCATAGAAAGTGGCCCTTCAGTCCATTGTGGCTGTGCTGGTCATCAAACATCCATTTACTCTAATTCCATTCCTTGTCCCATAACCTTGCATGCTGTGATATTTCAGTTTCTTATCTAAATGGTTCCTGAATACTTTGATGGTTCCCACCCTCACCATCCTTTTGTGAAATAAGTTCCAGAGACCGAGAACTCTCTTGGTGAAATATTGTTTTCTTCAGAAACCTTCTGCTCCTTTCCTTGTTAACTCTGCCCCTTAGTTATTGACCACTCTCCTACAGGGAAAATTTTCTATTCATTGGAATATAAAAGAATGAGAGGCGACCATATTGAAATGTACAGGATTCTTAGAGGACTTGACAGGTAGGTACGGAAAGGTTGCTTCCCCTTGTGAGAGAGTCAAGAACCAGAGGGAATAATCTCAGAAGGACCCTCCAACCACAAGGGATGAACTCAGATTTCTCCAGTTTCCTCATTTCCCCTCCCCCCACCTTGTCTCAGTCCCAACCCTCGAACTCAGCACCACCTTCCTAACCTGCAATCTTCTTCCTGACCTCTCCGCCCCCACCCCACTCCGGCCTATCACCCTCACCTTGACCTCCTTCCACCTATCGCATTTCCAACGCCCCTCCCCCAAGTCCCTCCTCCCTACCTTTTATCTTAGCCTGCTGGACACACTTTCCTCATTCCTGAAGAAGGGCTTATGCCCGAAACATTGATTCTCCTGTTCCTTGGATGCTGCCTGACCTGCTGCGCTTTTCCAGCATCACATTTTCAGCTCTGATCTCCAGCATCTGCAGTCCTCACTTTCTCCTCGAAGATTTTAACCTATTGTGAATCCCGTCACAAATTTCAAACAAGATTGAAGAGAAACTTCTTCTCTCAGAAAGTTTTGAATCTGTTGAACTATTTAGCACAGAGGGCTGTCAAGGCTGGGTCATTAAATATATTCAAGGCTGAGATCGACAGATTTTTAATCAGTAAGAGATTCAAGGGTTGTGGGGAAATGGCAGGAAAGTGGGGTTGAGGATTATTAGATTAGGCATGATTTCATTGAATGGCAGAGCAGACTCAATGGCCTGAATGGCCTCCTATGTCTTACGGTCTTATCTGCCCTATTAAGGTCCTCAAGACTTTGTACACCTCAATCTGATTCTGTCCTCAACTTTGTTGGAATGAATCACAGCATTCCTTCTTTATTATTGTAAAGCTCAAACTCCTAACAAGCAATGTTGTGGTTGGAAATACCTTTGGCTCACATAGGACAGCACTTTTAAACAAAACGCTCACTATCACCTTTACAGGGCCACTAGGTAGTGTCACTCATGACTCATCCCTCCAGACATGCCCCCTCTCTGAGGATGAACGATCAGTCCTCAGCAGAGGCCTCACCTTCATCTCCCTATGCTCCCGTATCAATGAGTTCGACACGCGGCTAGACATTGAGCATTTCTTCTGCCGCCTTCGCTTCCGCGCCTACTTCTCCAACAAGGACTCTCGCCCAGCCTCTGACGACCCCTGTCCCACCTCCAACGCAACCCATTCACCTGGACACCCCATGCTGGCCTCTTACCCGCCCTCGATCTCTTCATATCCAACTGCCGCCGTGACATTGACCACCTCAACATGTCCATCCCTCTCACCCACTCCAACCTCTCACCCTCGGAACATGCAGCCCTCCACTCCCTCCGTTCCAACCCCAACCTCACTATCAAACCGGCAGACAAGGGAGGCGCGGTAGTAGTTTGGCGCACCGACCTTTACACCGCTGAGGCTAAACGGCAGCTCGCGGACACATCCTCCTACTGCCCCTTTGACCATGACCCCACCTCCCACCACCAAACTATCATCTCCCAGACCATCCATAACCTCATCACCTCAGGGGATCTCCCATCCAC
>NC_057723.1:29209-35254 GCF_004010195.1 Chiloscyllium plagiosum | reverse complement strand
GCCTCATTCCTGAAGAAGGGCTTATGCCTGAAACGTCGATTCTCCTGCTCCTCGGATGCTGCCTGACCTGCTGCGCTTTTCCAGCACCACACTTTTCAACACAGTGTCACTCATGGAGCAGCAATACATTCTCAGAATTAATCTCCATTTCAAAATATGCACATTGTAGTATCTTAAATCTAACTAATTGTTTCCTTTGACATGTGTTGAGTAACAAGATGGGCAATGATTTAGGAGATTCCTATTAAACCAAAATGGATCCAGTTGCTTTGATGTGAACTAAGAGAAAGTGCCATTGTCCCATGGGGCTGCTGTTTCATTAGAGAGGCAGAGAGAGATGGCTGGAGATGATTTAATCTGAGAGTCACCATCCCTCAGGCAAGAAGAGAGGTTGAGGAGAGTCCTTCGTGGTAACCTCAGCCAGAGCAGGAATCAAACTAGCTCTCTGTGCATTACAAACCAGCCAGCAATGAGAGCTAGTAGCTGCAACTAGGCTGGTTCAGGAACACCAGGCACACAAAAGGATGGAGTACCTTTAGACCATAAAAGCATAAGAACAAGGAGCAGGCATTGTCCATTCAGCCCCTCCAGCCTGTGTTGCTGTTCAATATGATCTCATTTCAGCCTGAACTCCACTTCCCTGCCCGTTCTCCATGAACCTTCAACTGGTTATTAATTAAAAATCTGTCTCTCTCCTCCTTATTCTATTCAGTGTCTCAGCATCTCCCACACTCTGGGATAGTGAATTCCATAGATTCAATACCTATTGACAGAAGTAATTTTTCCTCACCTCTGTTTTAAGTCTACTATCCCTTACCATAAAATTATTACCTCTCATTGTACATTGCCCTACATCTGATCTGTGTCTAATTTGTGAATCCCCTTTAGCAGCTTATGGACTTCAATTAGTTTTCCTCTCATTCTCTTTTGCTTGAACCTTGAATCAGGAGCACACACAAATAAATCACCCCATCAGTTGCTATTTATATTCCACATGACCTTTCCTCAACTCTTCATCTCCGCCTATCAGTGTAACTTTTGTCCTCCTAGATTTATCAATTTTTCCCAATAAATTTATTTATTCTATTTGCTTCAGCAACTTTTTATGGCAGCGAATACCACACTATAACCATTATCTCCATAAAAGCATTTCTCTGGAATTCCTACTGGATTTGTTAGTGACCATCTTTTATTTATGCCTCCTGATTTGGAATTCCCCCATAAACAGTAACATCTTCCCCTATGTTTACCCCATTACAAGCTGAAAGAGCTCAGTGAGTGCAAAATGTTCATATAAAATTTGAAAAGTTGTCCCAGAAGCAATGATTATTGAGCACCAATTTCAGAGCAGCTGCCCCCCCCCCCCAGCTTCCTGTTTTCTGTTTCATTATCAACTTGTTAACACTCTATCACCTGCTCACTGACAGCGGTTCTGATTGCGGTGATGAGTCCACTGTGTGGCACCTTACTAAAGGCAGTTTGGAAATACAAATGCATTGCACAAGAAGTGGAAAACACAAAGTCAGTAAGTTGTTTTTAAAAATTGGTATGGACCAGGCCAGTCTCCCTCAAAATGTTTCAATGTTTATGTTACCAGTAATGTGTCTGAGGCAATTGTACACACTGATCATAACCCATTGAAGTTTGTGGAGAAATAGAAGGACAAAATGCCAGGCTGTTTCGATGGAGCTTGTTGTTACAGCCATTCCATTTGAAAATTGTGCATTTGCTCGGATGAGAAACGTGATTCGCGACGCTTTGTCGAGACTCGAATGAGATACGCAGGCATTCGGTGTCAGGAATACAACAGACTGAAATGGAATTTGGTTGTACATGCTTGCATGTTTATAGTCAGTATAGTGTGTACATGTGTTGTAGAGTATTAACAGTTTAAGATTAGGGAGTTTTAAAATGATGCCATCTTTAGATATTGATGATTCACTTTTTGTTTGAGGGGTCTGGCCTGATCCATAACAGACTGGGGGCTCTTTGTGACATTTGTTCTCTCACGATTAGGGTTCAGGGTTTGGGATTAGAATTCTTGGACCTTGAGTGGTAGATGTCCATGTCTGTTATTCTGGGTGTTGAATTCAGTTCGTTTATACAGTGCTTGGGATAGCAATGGCTCTTTCAGTCACTTGGAGTTTTCTGGAGGTGGAAGAAGTGACCTTGGGGGTTTGCAAAAAGGGGTTAAGGCCAAACTGCTGGAATTATCAAAGGCAAAACTGAGAAACTGAGGACTGCAGAAGCAGATGCTGGAGACGAGAGTCAAGAGTGTGGTGCTGGAAAAGCACAGCTTGTCGTGCAGCATCCGAGGAGCAGGAGAATCAACGTTTCATGCTAAAGCTCTTCACCTAGAATTAGCCCTTCCTGATGAAGGGCTTTTGCCCGAAACATCGATTCTCCTGCTCCTCGGATGCTGCCTGAACTGCTGTGCTTTTCCAGCACCACACTCTCGACTGCAGGAATTAGCAGACGCACTGGGGTTAGAACTGCCTCCTTCTGTGAGGAAAGGAGAGATAATTACAGCAATAGCTCAGCATTTAAATTTGCTGGAAACACCATCAGAATCTTTAGGAATGGCTAAAATTCAATTGAAAATGAAGCAGCTTGAGTTAGAAGCAAAAGACACGGAATTATGATGAAAAGCAGAGGAAAGAAAGAGGAAGAGAAAAAATGAGAAAGGAAAGGAAGAGAGGGAGAGAGTTTGAACTTCAGAAATTGACACTTAGACAGGGAAGGATGGAGGTGAAGGCTGAAGGGAAGCTTCGAGAGGAAGAGAGTGAAGATGGCCAAACTCAAAGTAGCCAAACACCTGGTAAGAAACTGTTTAAATATATGCAAGCATTGCCTAAATTTGATGAGAAAGACATGGAAGCCTTTTTCATCTCATTTGAGATGGTGGCTAAACAAATGCGGTTGCCATTTGATCTCAACAACACTTGGAGGTAGAGCTAGTGAGGTCTTCACATCACTGTCAGAGGAGGTACCTGGGGCATGTGAGGAAGTGAAGAAAGCCATTGTAAGTGTGTAACAGCTTGTGCCAGAAGCCGAGAGACAACATTTCAGGAATCTAAGAAGGGATCCTGCTCAAACCTACACTGAGTTTGAAAGAATCAAACAAAGTTATTTTGATAGATGGATAAGGGCATTAAATATAGAGCAAACCCATGACACTCTTGGAGAGATGATTATTTTGGAGGAGTACAAAAATTCACTTCCTGCTGTAGTGAGAACTCATGTGCAAGAGCTGACAGTTAAAATGGCAAGATTAGCAGCTGAAATGACTAATGATTATGAGTTGGTCCATAAATCAAAGTTCGGCTTCCGAAATCAATTTCAATCTGTGAGGGACAGAAATTGGGGAAAAAGAGAAATCCTCACGTGGAAAGGGAAAGGTAGATCTCAGTGAAGATCATAATGATGACTTACCACAGGATGTGGACGGCACGGTGGCACAGTGGTTAGCACTGTTGCCTCACAGCACCAGAGACCCGGGTTCAATTCCCGACTCAGGCGACTGACTGTGTGGAGTTTGCACATTCTCCCCGTGTCTGCGTGGGTTTCCTCCGGGTGCTCCGGTTTCCTCCCACAGTCTAAAGATGTGCAGGTCAGGTGAATTGACCATGCTAAATTGCCTGTAGTGTTACGTTAAAAGGGGTAAATGTAGGGGTATGGGTGGGTTGCGCTTCGGCGGGTCGGTGTGGACTTGTTGGGCCGAAGGGCCTGTTTCCACACTGTAAGTAATCTAATCTAATCTAAAAAGGAAACCCTTGAAGGGGAAAGAGAAGTTTAAAAGCTCCAATGTTTTCACTGCAATAAAATAGGTCACATGAAATCACAGTGTTGGTGGGATAGCAGAAGCACTGGGAAGTCAGATGTAGGAAAACAGGATAAGCCAGGGATTTTTTGTTGGAATGGTAATGGAAAGCACAGTGGAGGCTAGATGGCTGCACCAGAATGTACGAGCTGGTCAGAGCCTGGTTAAGTGGAAGTGTAGGGTCTTCCATATCCCTATGCAGGTAATGTTTACTCACATAGGCCAGCAGCAGCAGGTAAAGAGGGTATAATATGAAGAGGTAGAGGATCCTGTCAGTCTGTGATGTTGAAAGATGAGGAGATATGTATCTCTGAAGGAAAATTACCAGTAAAGGTCTAGAAATGGGAATTCATGGTGAGACAAGAAGTGTTCCATTATGTAAAGTGAGGTTAGAGTGTCCAGAGAAGAGTGGAGAAGTCATGGAACGGTTCCGGACAAATTCTCAGCTCCAGGAATACAATTTGTTCTTGCTAATGATGTGGCTGATTCTCTGGTGGGAGTGTTACCTACTGTGGTTGAAAAGCCAGTGGAAACTCAAGCAACTGAACTATTGCAGCACGCATATCCTGGGATTTTTCCGGACTATGTGGTAATGAGGTTACAGAGTTACCAGTTGAAACATGAGAGATCAAAGAGTACAGATAAGGAAGCTGAAGTGTAATTAGCAGGGACCCTGTTTGATCAGATGGTTGAGGCAAACCAGGAGCAGATAGATGACAATGCAGACATCTTTGGTTCACATAAATTAACTAAGTTACAGCAGAAAGATGAAAATTTAAAGCAATTGTATGAAAAGGCATACACAGAAAAATAAACTGATGATATCCTTGAAAGTTATTATCTTAAAAATGATGTCTGACTGAGGAAATGCAGACCATCATGTATTCAGGCAAATGAGAAATGGGCAGACATACATCAAACCGTATTGCCAGTGGGGTATAGAAAGGGATTGTTGAGAGTGACACATGAGCTACCACTCGGAGGTCAGTTAGGGGTGAGGAAAACACAAGCTAAAATACAAAAACCATTTTTTTTGGCTTGGACTGCACAAGGGTGTAGTTGAATTTTGCCAGATGTGCCATACATGTCAGGTAATTGGAAAGTGTGGTGCTAGACAGACACAGCAGGTCAGGCAGCATCCGGGGAACAGGAGAATCGATGTTTTGAGCATTAGCCCTTCATCAGGAATGAGGACGGGGCTGCAAGGGGGCTGAGAGATAAATGGGAGGGCAGGGGCTGGGGCGAAGGTAGCTGGGAAGGCTATAGGTAGATGAAGGTGGAAGGTGATGGTGATTGTTTGGAGCAGAGGGTGGAGCAGATAAGTGGAAAGGAAGAGAAAGATTAAGAGAATGGGTAAAAATGGTGGTTGGTGATGGAGTTTGGTGTTCACTTCGGTAATCAGGAAAGCATTCACTCCAAGACAGCGGTGAAGTAGGAGCACTGTATTCAACCTCCTGGTCTGGGCCTTGTCCACTTCTTTTTAACATTTTCTCCTTTTCTTTTTTTTTCTCTCGAAAAACCTTTCTCAATGTCTCCGGCAGGGCAAGAGCAGGTCTGGCCTCCCGGGTATGTGCGGTAGAGGTGGCAAGAGGACAGAGAGAGAGAGAGAGTGAGCCCAACAATACAGCTGGGAGAGGGAGCCCTGCTTTTCAAGATGGTGGCATCAGCACAATTGGCCTGTCCTCTCCAGACTGGCTGTATTCATTTTTCTCTTTCTCCTTTTCATCTATTTTCTTTTTCTTCCTCTTTTTCTTCATCCTCCTGACATTGCAGGGAGGCCAGAGCAGTGTTGCCAGTGTCCGGACTGTGGACTCCTGCCTTCATAGGCCTATTGCATGGATACCGGGAATTGGCTACGACAATGGTGGAGCGGGAACTCTTGATTGTGGTACGTTCAGAGTGGGGATTCCTGGATGCAATAGACCTAGAGCAGGGAACCCTGGCTGCGGTAGACCCAGGTCAGGAACACCTGGCTGTAGTAGACCAGGAGCAACTTTGCTACAGTAGGCCCAGAGCTGGGAATCCTGGCTGCAGTAGGCTGGGAGCAGGGACTCATAGAACATAGAACATAGAACATAGAAGAATACAACGCAGTACAGGCCCTTCGGCCCTCGATGTTGCGCCGATCCAAGCCCACCTAACCTACACGAGCTCACTATCCTCCATATGCCTATCCAATGCCCGCTTAAATGCCCATAATGAGGGAGAGTCCACCACTGCTACTG
>NC_057723.1:24555-27495 GCF_004010195.1 Chiloscyllium plagiosum | reverse complement strand
GGGGATTTATCTATTTTCACCCTTTCCAGAATTTCCAACACCTCTTCTCTACATACCTCAAAGCCATCCATTCTACTTAATTGTGACTCAGTACTCACATTGACAACAATGTCCTGTTCCTGATTGAATACTGACGAAAAGTATTCATTCAGTGTCTCCCCAATCTCTTCAGCCTCCACATGCAACTTCCCACTCCTATCCTTGGCTGGACCTATTCCTACCCTAGTCATTCTTTTATTGCTGACCTACCTATAGAAAGCCTTAGGGTTTTCCCTAATCCTACCAACTAAGGACCTTTCCTTGCTGCTCTTAGCTCTCTCTTCAGGTCCTTCCTGGCTACCTTATAACTCTCACTCGCCCCAATTGAACCTTCACGCCTAATCTTTACATATTCCTTATTAAACCACGGCTCCCTAACACGACCCCTTCCTCCCTGCCTGACTGGTACATACTTATCAAGGACACTCAATAGTTGTTCCTTGAACAAGCTCCACATATCAATTACGCCCTTGCCTTGAAGCTTACTTTTCCAAGCCACACATCCTAAGTCATGCCTCACCGCATCATAATTTCCCTGCCCCCAGCTATAACTCTTGCCCTGTAGTGCACACTTATCTCTCTCCATCACTAGAGTAAAAGTCACCGAATTGTGGTGACTCCTGGCTGTAGTCGGTCCAGAGCAGGGACTCCTGGCTGTGATAGATTAGGAGCAGGGTTTCCTGGTTGTGATAGGCCCAGAGCAGGGACTCTCAGCTGTGACAGGCCAAAATAGGGACTCCTGACTATGGTAGACCCAGAGCGGGGTCTTGCAGAGCCCTTGATGAAGGCCTGGAGCTGTGTTTGGAACATCCGCTGACGAAGATGAACTCTGTTTAAATTTATTTGTACCTCAAACTGACACTGGATTGTGATGACAGAGCATTTTTCACTGTACCTCCCTTAAATATGACAATAAATCATTCATTCATTCAGTTTTTCTTTAAATGCATGAGTTTTGTGAATGTTCACAAATGGAGAAACCTATGTACAAGAGACATCGAAAGAAGAACATGCAGATAAAACAGGCAATCAGAAGGTAAATGGTATGTTGGCATTTATTGGCACTGGTTTTGAATGAACGAATAAAGCAGTCTTGCTGTGATTAGGTTGGGCTTTGCTGAGAAAGATCTGGAAAACACAGTGTAGGTTTGTATTACAGATTTTAGGATTTGGCTAATGCAGCAAAGCTTCTAATCCGCAGGTATGTCAGCAGAAGGATGGCATACTGAGGTCCTTCATTTCTTTGAGAAATGTATGTCAGAGCATTTCTGTTTACTGTGATATTTCAGGAAAATGAATGTGATCTGCCATTCATACTAATTCATGAGAGATTTGCAGATCAGGTGGCATCAACAATTGAGTCTGTAGTAGCGATGCTGAAGCCAACAAAATGGTATAACTCTTGCCACCCTTTGACAAAGGATGCTGGCAGATATTTATACCGTGGCAGCAGAAGGCACTCCTGTTGAGGAGGTGGCAGTGTGGATGTTCCAAATTCATGCATCCTTCTGACGTGCAATAAACAGGAGCAGGCTCACAGAGAAATCATTAGTTTCACACTTTATTACTCTCAGAGGCGATGGCAAATCTACAGTGCAAGTGAATACCAATCGACTCACAAATGTGCCTTCTGCTGTCTTTACAGATCAGGGCACAGGCACCAGGCAAAGCTGCAATGGCTTCAGACCTGCTGAATCCCCAACACTCCCACTTCAGTTAATTAGCCCCAATCCATGTGGTCAACTCTTCGAGGTTGTAGATCTTAACAGATGGAAGGTAACACAGGGTATCCCTCAGTGCTATGATGCACAAATACATGCAATAAAGACGTGAAAGGATAAAGGTGAAAAGTAATGAACAACAGAACAAACTGGGTTTCTGTAGCCTCAGTTAACCTGTCTTACCTGGGCAATTTGAGTTTCGCACTGGGAAAAGAGACAGACAAAGTTTACAAACAATACAGAGAAGCTCTGTGATGGATTTTCAGCAGTGATGCATAGTTTTCCATCTCTAAAAATAAAGTCTCATTCACCCATCACCAATGTTAGCTAAAGGTCCAATAACATCACAGTTTTAATTTCCTTATCTTTGTTTTCAAATTCTTTGCAAAGCCTCATCCCTCTCCACCTCCAAAATCTTTTAAAATCTCAGTGATGTCCCTGCTCATTGTTTAATTCTTGGCTGTTAAATATACCCAACCTCAATCATTCCACTATTGTGCTGCTTGCTAGAGTCCATGTCATTAGACAGAAGAGAAGATCTAGGAGAAGTAGGCTATTCAGCTCATTGAATATGCTCGGCCATTCAATGGGTTCATGGTCGATTTAATAATCCTCAATTCCAGTTTGCTACCACCTCCCCATAACCCGTGATTCCCTTCATGATTAAAAGCCTGTCTATCTCAGCCTTGTACATACTTAATCACCTAGGCCTTGATAGCCCTTTGCGAGAGAGAATTCTACATATTCACTCCACTCTGAGACAAGAAATTTATCTTCATTTCTGTCCTAACTGGGTAACCACTCCTGAGAGATTATCTCCTCTGGATCTAAACTCTCCCACAAGGGGAAACAACTTCTTGACATCTACTCTCCCAACTCAAATAGTACTGACCCATTTGTTGCAAACGTTTTATCCCCTGTCTAGGTGATATCCTCAGTGTTGGGAGCCTCCTGTGAAGCGCTTCTGTGGTGTTTCCTCCGGCATTTATAGTGGCCTGTCCCTGCCGCTTCCGGTTGTCAGTTTCAGCTGTCCGCTGTAGTGGCCGGTATATTGGGTCCAGGTCTATGTGTTTGTTGATGGAGTTTGTGGATGAGTGCCAAGCTTCTAGGAATTCCCTGGCTGTTCTTTGTTTGGCTTGCCCTATAATGGTAGTGTTGTCCCAGTCAAATCCATGTTGCT
>NC_057723.1:0-24394 GCF_004010195.1 Chiloscyllium plagiosum | reverse complement strand
CCAGTATAAATGCCGGAGGAAACACCACAGAAGCGCTTCACAGGAGGCTCCCAAGCACTGAGGATGTCACCTAGACAGGGGACGAAACGTTTGCAACAAAAACTTCCAGCTCGGCGAACAGAACCACAGCAACGAGCACCCGAGCTACAAATCTTCTCACAAACTTTGAGTACTGACCCAACCTATTCAATCTCTCCTCATAAGACAGTTCCTCTATTCCAGGATTCTCCCTCTTAAACTTTCTCTGGATTGCCTTTATTCAGGAGTAGGAGTAGGGCAGTACAGAATTCAAGAAGAGGGACGGAGATGTTCTTGAGCAGATTGATATAAGAAGCAAGGAGATATTGAGAGGTTTTGACAAATTTAAAAGTGGCAAAATCCCCAGGTCCTGATGAGCTGTATCAGTGATGGCAGAGTAAATTACATGGGCCCTGACACATATTTCTAAATCATCTCTGGCCACAGGGAGATGTCGGAGAACTGGGGAACTGCTAATGTGTTTCTACTTATGAGAAGGGTGGTAGAGAAAGACCAGAGAATTACAGACTGAGAGTCTGGGATCGAAAATTTGCCCAGCAATGGGAGACAGAGGGTGGTGTTAAAAGGCTGTTTGTGTGAGTGGAACCGGGTATGCAGTGGTGTATCACAGGGATCAGTGCTGCAACCCGTAATGATTGTGATAGATGAGAATGTTGAGGGTTTGAAGATGAAACAAAGATTGGCCAAATGGAGGACGATGAAAACAACAGTGTTTTGTTTGAGGACAATTTAAATTGATTGGTCAGATGGGCAGATCAGTGGGAGATGGAATGTAACTCTGATAAATGCAGGGAATAAGACAAGTGAGCACTTAATGAATGACAGGACATGAGAAAGCTGAGAGGAACAGAGAGATCTTGGGGAGTTTGAGCACAGATCCCTGAAGGTGCCAGGACAGATTAATAAGGTCATTGGGAAGGCATATGAGACACTTGCCTTTTTCAGTCATGGCATAGGTTATACGCACAGAGAGTTATGTTGGAGCTGTAGAAAACTTTGGTTAGGTCACAGCTGAAGTACTGTGAACTGTTCTGGTCACCTCACTGCAGGTAGGATGTGATTGCACTGGAGGGGTGGGTGCAGAGGAGATTCACAAAGATGCTGCCTGGGATGAAGCATTTCAGTGACAGAGAGAGGTTGGATAAGCTCAGGTTGTTATCTTTAGAGCGATGAAGACTAAGGGCAGACCTGTTAAAGGTGCATAGGATTATGAGAGGCTTGGGAGGCTGAAGAGAAATCTGTTCCCCTTAGTCGAACATTCATTAAAAGTGGGCATAATTTTAAAGTGAAAGGCAGGAGATTTAGAGGGGATGTGAGGGATAATATTTTCACCGAGAAGGTGGTGGGAATCTGGAACACATTGGTGGCACGGTGGCTCAGTGGTTAGCACTGCTGCCTCACAGTGCCAGAGACCCGGGTTCAATTCCCGCCTCAGGCGACTGACTGTGTGGAGTTTGCACATTCTCCCCGTGTCTGCGCGGGTTTCCTCCGGGTGCTCCGGTTTCCTCCCACAGTCCAAAGATGTGCAGGTCAGGTGCATTGGCCATGTTAAATTGCCCGTAGAGTTAGGTGTAGGGGAACGGGTCTGGGTGGGTTTCTCTTCGGAGGGTCGGTGTGGACTTGTTGGGCCAAAGGGCCTGTTTCCACACTGTAAGTAATCTAATTGCCTGAGAGGGGAGTTGAGGTGGGAAATCACAGACTCTTTAAAACATATTTGGATGAGCACTCAAAGTTTATGAGCGTAGTACGCAAAATGGAACAAGTGTAGGGAGTAGTATATTTTTGGTGGTATCAGACTCAATGGGCCAATGGGCAGGATAAGAACAGGCCCTTCGGCCCACCAAACCTCTGCCAACACAGGACACTTTTCTCTGCCTATTCATGTATCTGTCAAGATGCATCTTAAATGTAGCTGTTGTATCTGCCTCCACAAAGTCCTCTGGCAGCACATTCCAGGCACTTACCACCCTCTGAATAAAAATACTTTTGTCGTGTATCTCCT
The DNA here is from genome assembly GCF_004010195.1 of Chiloscyllium plagiosum. NCBI lineage: Eukaryota > Metazoa > Chordata > Chondrichthyes > Orectolobiformes > Hemiscylliidae > Chiloscyllium > Chiloscyllium plagiosum. Next base: position 22,353 of record NC_057723.1, on the reverse strand, counting down.
TTTAACTTTCTGCTTCTCTCCCCTACTATTTGACATTTCTACTGTTGGGATAAATCAGTCCCAGCCAAGCCTTTCGTAACTTGATAGCCTTCTTTCAGGTCACCCCTCAGTCTCGTACACTCTAACAAAAACAACTCAAGTTTGTCCAAGATAAAAACGGAACTTGCCGGGAACACATCACAGGTCTAGCTGCATCACCCCACCATCTCCCCCTCCCCGCCTACCCCCCTACTCTCCCCCGCCATGGAGAGAAAACAGAGCCAATACTTCCGGACAGTCACCCTCTCTCAGAACTCTGAATTACTCAACAAAATAAAAATGCTGAAGACAAGTCATACTGGACTCAGAGAGTCAACTCTTGTTCCACCAGTGCTTCTCAGCGTCCTGCCTTGCACTGTATACTGTAATTGGAATACTGTCCCAGTATCTTTCATGTCAATCTAATCAGCTAGAACCTTATATTTCAACAGCTTTGACTATTTTCCTAAATAAATATTATAGAAGGTTAGACTTTGCTGCTAGTAGTTTTTATTAGGGCTAGATCAGGAAACTCCAACCTGGTGCTGGATGGAAGGCAATTCCTTGAGAGATGGTTCATCAGCTCTGTACGAAAAGACCATTCAGCAACTGATTCCTTCCTGAGTTTCACTACAAAGACAGTCAAACATGTCATTATTCTATGATCAAGTCTGTCAGGAACTGCTCAGTTCAAGTTGTAAAACAAACAGCATCAAAACCCACGTTCTTTCTCCCTTTTCCATAAAATAATCAATCTCCCATATGATCTGTTACATTTTACTTCACAAGTATTATTTAGGAAGGTAAAAGAGCAAAGTAAAGTCAAGAAACAAAAATGGAAATTGCTGGAAAAGCTCAGCAGATCAAGCAGTATCTGTGGACAGAAATCAGAGTTGACGTTTCAAGTCCTAGGACCCTTCCTCAAAACAGATGCTGCCAGACCTGCTGAGCTTTATCAGCAATTTTTGTTTTTGTTTCTGATTTACTGCCTCCACAGTTTTTTCAGTTTTTAATAAAAATATGTGCTACTTTTGGGGCTGTTATCTGAATTTGCTGTTGCTTTGAGTATTTGGACTGAACTTGCTTTTTATTAAAATTATTCATTTGGTACAAACGGCCACATCCAACTTTGACATGTGACAGGGAGGATCTCCAAGAAAATGGCTGAATGTTTACATGTGACATCAGCCAGCTCAGTTTAATCACTGAGAGGGTTTCTTCCAAATGGTTTCAGAGCCAATGCAATTTCTGAGCTGATTGCTGAGCTTGGAAACTGTTCGCTGGCGTTTGGCTTTTGGGTTTTGATGTCCAGCTGCATCATTCCGCAGATGGACTGATCACTCTCTGGTCCTGAGGTGGCTTTAATGGTTTATTCACTTTGTCAATTTGATATTCAAGAAAACTCATTCGGTTCGAGAAAGCTGGTTAATTCTGGTTACACTTTAATGGAAAATGATGATTCCTGAAAGCTGTCTCAATGAGCTAGAGGACTGAAATATAAATAGGATGAACTATAGGGAAAGATTAATGGAGACAAAGCAAATTACAAACAACTTGACATATTAAAAGAGAATAATGATCATGGACAGCATGGTTTCAAAGATACAGCAAATGCAAGCAATCTGAAATAAGAGGAGAGATGCTGGAGAGGTACAGTAGGTCTGGCAACAACTGCAGAGAGAGAGAGAGAGACAGAGACAGAGACATGGACAGAGTTAGCATTTTGAATCCAGAATGACTCTTTTTTTGAGCTTTTGTTGAGTCATGACGAAATGATACAACTATCAGTGCAGATGCAGTGCAGATAATGTGAAGAAATGTGATGCTGTCCACTTGGAAACTTAGAAATGTAGAAAATAAGAATGAGTAAACCAGTTAGCTCCTTGAGCCTGCACCACCATTCAATAAGATCATCTCTGATCATCCAACTCAGTCGCCTCTGCCCATTTTCTCCCTCTGCCGTTTGATTGTTTTGGCCCTATGAACTATATCTAACTCTTTCTTGAAAACAATCAACCATTTGGCTTCAACCATTTCCTGAGGTAGAGAATTCAACAGGCTACCCACTCTCTGAGTGAAGACATTTCTCCTCATTTTAGTCTGAAATGGCCCACACCTTATCCTTAGATTATGACCCCAGTTCCCCTATCATCAGGAACATCTTTCCTTCTTGTACCCTGTCCAATCCTGTTAGAATTGTGTACGTTTCTGTGAGATCGTCCCTCATTATTCTAAATTCCAGTGAATAAGTCCTAACTGATCCAGCCTGTCTTCATATGTCAGTCCTGTCATCCCAGAAATCAGTCTGGGAAAACTTTGCTGCATTCCCTCAATTGCCAGAACATCCTTCCTCAGACACGGAGACCAAAACACAGTATTCCAGGTGTGGTCTCACCAAGACCCTGTACAATTGCAGCAAGATATCCCTGCTCCTGTATTCGAAGCCTCTTGCTATGAAGTCCCATATACCACTTGCCTGAACACTTCGGTAAAAATAGCAGAATGGCAGATTATTGTTTTAATGTTTCCAGATTGAGCACTACACTGTGCAAATGGACCTGGGTGTCCTTGTACACCAGTCACTGAAAGTAATCTTGCAGTTACAGCAGGTGGCGAAGAGGATCTTTGATAAGGTGCCACATGGTAGGCGGCTCTGGAAGGTTAGGTTGCATGGAATCCAGGGGGAGCTGGAAAATTGGATACACAACTGGATTGATGATAGGAAGCAGAGGGTAATAGTGGAAAGATGCTTGTCAGACTGGAGGCCTGTGACTAGTCTAGTGCCTCAGGGGTCGGTGCTGGGCCCTTTACTATTTAATATCTGTATCAATGATTTGGATGAGAATGTACAAGGCATGATTAGTAAGTTTGCTGATGACACTAAAATAGACGGTATTGTGGACAGTGAGGAAGGTTCTCAGAACTTGCAGCAGGGCCATGATCAGCTGGGGAAGTGGGCTGAGAAATGGCAAATGGAGTTTAATATAAATAAGTGTGATGTCTTGCATTTTGGAAAGTCAAATTAAGGTAGGAGTTTCAGATTAAATGGTTGGGCCGGAAGGAGTGTAGTGGAGTTCAGGTGCATGGTTCCCTGAAAGTGGAGACCCAGGTAGATAAGGCAGTGAGGAAGGCTTTTGGCACACTGGCCTTCATCATTCAGGGCATTGAGTATAGAAGTTGGGAAGTTATGTGGCAGTTGAACAGGACGTTGGTGAGGCTGCACTTGGAGTATTGTGTTCAGTTTTGGTCACCTTGCTAAAGGAAGGATGCTATTAAAATGGAAAATATGCAGAAGAAATTTACAAGGATGTTGTCAGGACTCAAGGGTCTGAGTTATAGGGAGCGGTTGGACAAGCTAGGACTTTTTCTTTAGAGCCTAGGAGACTGAGGGAGAATCTTATAGAAGAGTAATCTTTTAAAAGACTCAGTCTTTTTCCCAGGATTGGGGAATCAAAGACTGGAGGGCATCAGTTTAAGTTTAAAGGGAAAGGAATTAAAGGGAACCTAAAGGGCAGAATTTTTACAGGAAGGGTGGTACATATATCGAATAAGCTGCCAGTGAAAGTGGTTGAGGTGGGTACATTAACAACATTTAAAAGCCATTTGGACAAATACATGGATAGGAAAGGATTAGAAGGATATGGGCCAAGAGCAGGGAAATGGGGTTAATGTGGATGGACATTTTGGTCAGCATGGACCAGTTTGGGCCAAAGGGCCTGTCTCTGTGCTGCAGGACTCTTTGACTCCATGGTATGATGGCTTTCATTGCTGGATGATTTGAGTACAGAAGCAAGGACGTCTGACTGCAATGTTGATAAGATCACCCCTTGAATATTCTGAGCAGTTTTGGTCTCCTTACCCAAGAAAAGATACACTTGCAATAGAGGGAGCGCAGTGAAGGTTCACTGAGCAGATTCCTGGGATTGCAGGCTTGTCATATGATGGGAGATGGGGTTGAGTGGGCTTCTATCCAATGGAGTTGAGAAGAATGACAGTGGGACACATTGAAATGTAGAAAGTTCCAACAGGGCTTGGCCAGACTGGATGCAGGAATTATGTTTCCCTGATTGGGGTGTCCAGATTAAGGAGTTATTAAGGATATGGAGTAGGATATTCTGACTAGATGAGGAGAAAGTTCTTCACTCAGAAGATTGTGAGACTTATAAATTCTCTACCATAGAAGGCTGTGGAGATGAAGTTACTAAAGGAAGAAAAAATACATTTTTGGATGCTAAAGTGATGAATGACAGGGGGCATAGATATAAGGTAAGGGGTAGAAGACCATAAGACATAGGACCGGAAGTAAGGCCATTCGGCCCATTGAGTCCACTCCACCATTCAATCATGGCTGATGGACATTTCAACTCCACTTACCCGCATTCTCCCCGTAGCCCTTAATAAGACCATAAGGTTTAGGGGATATCTGAAACCATCAACAGGATGGTTTGAATCTGAAACTCACTACTTGTAAGGATGGCAGACACAGAAAACTCATAACATTGAAGAAGTGTTTACATGTGCAGTTGTGGTGCCAAAGTTATGGGCCAATTGCTGGAAAATGGATTTAGAATAATGAGGTGGTTGTTTCTGTCCAGTGCAGCAATGGGCTGAAGGGCCCTTTTCTGTGCTGCAGAACTCTATGACTTTAATGGGTGGTGGAGAGAGAGCAGGCACATGGTGTTAGAGGGTCAACCATTATCGTGTGGAATGGTAGATAGGGAGTGATGGGCTGAATGGCCCACTTCTATTGTTATTTATTCTGTTTCAAATGTTTTGAATAACTCACCGTCTGCCCTCTCTTTTCTGGAGAAAAGAAGCCAGGCCTGTTCAGCTGATCATAATCATCAGATTCAGCAATGGTAGAGTCTTATTTTAATCCACAATTCAATCTCCTCTGTGACCCATGTGTCATAAACTCATAAATCCATTCTTTATAAATTGGTTTAGTGTTTCATTATACACATTGCAGAGTGGAATCTTCTCAGCAATATTTTTTAATAATGCAGGAAAGTGCAGATATTGAGCTAATCTATCTAAATATCTATGTAAATCCAGAGCAGTGTTTCAAATGAGTGAGGGAAAAGGGGGAAGAGTGAATGAAATTTAATTAGTTGAAAAATATATTTCATACAAATTTTAGGAAGAAGTTTCTTACTCAGTATGATAAGATTTGATGAGGTGGTTAACAAAATTGTTCACTTTTTGCAAATTCAGTGTCAGAATTTAGGAACAGGAGGAGGCCTTTCAGTCGTCGTTCTTGGTCTGTTAGTCAATGATGGAATGGCTTATTTGTACCTGATGTTCATTTACTTGCCTTAATTCCATAACCCTTTACCCACAGGCCATATTGATCTGGAACTGACACCATAGGCTATATCCTCAGCTTTCTCAGGTTAAGAGTTTCAGGTGCTCATACCCTTTCTGTGTGAAGCTGATTCATATTTGGTGAAATGAGGTAATTAGCTGGGATTGTATATCTCAACAATCCATTCAGTGACTGAAGTACAACTCTTTCATGATTTTGTTCAATATCTTCTTCATTTAGTCCCAAAATGAGAGAGATAATCTAACATCAAGGCAAGTCTGACTGTGAGGAAGTGAATAGTCATCAATGTGGCTGATAAACATGTTTGAATTCATTTCAATGCAAAGCAATTCATTTTATCCTTAATTTGGCATCAAATTGTTGCACCTATTAGCAGTAAAAGTAGCACCATCATTGTTGATGTTCCCACTATCACTATCTTAGAGTCTAATAATGATCAGTAATTCACCGAGACAGCTGCATCACTACCAACTCTGAAGAGATATTTGAGTTAATCTATTCAGATGTATTAATACACACCTTTGGACATGAACCTGGGTCTCCTCATTCAGAGATAAGGACAATATCACTAAGTCATGTGAGCCCTTAACATTATTTGAGGAAGGTTGCACAGTCTAACATAGAATCCCTACAGTGTGGAAACAGGCCATTTGGCTCAACAAACTCATACCAACTTTCAGAAAAGCATCCCACCCAGACTCAGCCCCCTCCCCTATACGTCTGCCTTTCCCATGGCAAATCCACCTAACCTGCACATCTTTCAGCTGTAGGAGAACACCAGGGCACCTGCAGGGGACCTGACTAGGCACAGGAACTGTGTGCAAACTCCACACAGACAGTTATCTGAGGGTGGAATCAAACCTGAGTCTCTGGTGCTGTGAGGCAGCAGTGCTAACCACTGAGCCACTGTGTTTGTAGATATTGTTAATAAATCTTTTCAGATATCTCATAGTAAATATCAGGTCAGACCTGAACTTGGATCTTCTGTCCCAGAGTTAGGGATGTTACTTCTGAGCCCCAAGACACTCAAACTTTTTAATCAATATGCTCAGGTGTATTCTGACACACCTCTGGACCAGGTGGGAACTGAACCACGGCTCTTGGCTCACAGACTGGGGCAGTGACACATTTGAGGTTGGGACAGAAAGCTTAGAGGAGATGTGAGGTCAAATATTTTCCCCGAGGGGGGTGGGAATCTGGAACTCTCTTCCTGTGAGGGTGGGAGAGGTAAAAACTCTCATAACATTGAAGAAGGATTTAGATGTGCACTTCCAGTGCCAAGGTGGATATGGCTATGGGCCAAGTGCTGGAAAATGGGGTTAGAATAATTAGATGGTTGTTTTTGACTATCATCGGGTTGATGGATTGAAGGGCCTTTTCCTGTATTATAGATCTCTGTGACTCTATGTCTCATTGTGACACAAGAACCCGCATTGAAACTGAATGTATTGTGTTAGATCCATCCATCTCCTCAATTGCTTGACTTTTTACAGAGCTTGAGACATGTGGTGAAATACTGAGCACTTGTTTGGAAGACAGCAGCAGTGACAATGCTCACAGTGTTTGACATGATCCAGCATCACAAGCAATCATTTGATTAGTGTACCTGTCACTAGACGTAAATCTGCCCCTTCACAACCGAATGCACTGAGCCAAAAGTACGGATCAATGGCAGGATTTGCCAATGCTCGTGTCAGTCTCTAGCCTTGGCCATCCAGAATAGTGATGGTAAAATTATAACAGCACCACCTTCACTTTCTCCATCACATCTCACCATTCCTTCAACACCAAATCAAAATCTTTAAATCCCACAAATTCAAAATCCTTAAATTCCCTGCATCGAACATAGAACATCGACCAATACAGCACAGTACAAGCCCCTCGGCTCTCGATGTAGTGCCAACCTTTTATCCTAGTCTAAGATCAGACTAACCTACATGCCCTTCATTTTACTATCTTCCATGTGCCTAAACAATTGTTGCTTAAATGTCCTTAATGTATCTGACTCTACTAACACTACTGGCAGTACATTCCACACACCCACTGCTCTCGGTGTAATGAACCGACCTCTGACATCTCCCCTAAACCTTCCTCCAATCACCTTAAAATGATACCCCCTCATGATAGCCATTTCTGCCCTGTGAAAAAGCCTTTGGCTATCCAATCTATCTGTGTCTCTCATCACCTTGTACACCTATATCAAGTCACCTCTCATCCTTCTTCACTCCAATGAGAAAAAGCCCTAGCTCCCTCAATCTTTCTTCATAGGACATACCTTCCAGTTCAGGCAGCAACCTGGTGAATGTCTGCAGCACCCTCACTAAAGCTTCCATGTCCTTCTTATAAAGAGGCGACCAGAACTGAACAAAATATTTCAAGTATGGTCTAATCAGGGCTCTATAGAGCTGCAGCAAAACCTTGTGGCTCTTAAAATCAATGCCCCTGTTAATGAAAGCCAACACACCATATGCCTTCTTGAAACCCCTATCAACTTGGGTGGCAACTTTGAAGGATCTATGGGCATGGACTCCAAGATCCCTCTGTTCCTCCACACTGCCAAGAATCCTGTCTTTAACTCCGTAATCTGTATTTAAATTTGATCTTCCAAAATGTATCGCTTCACACTTCTCCACATGAAACTCCATCTGCCACATTACAGCCCAGCTCTGAATCCTGTCAATGTCCCATTGCAACCTACAACAGCCCTCTACACTGTCCACAACTCCACCAACCTTCGTGTTATCGGCAAATTTGCTAACCCACCCTTCCACTTCCTCATCCAAGTCACTTATAAAAATCACAAAGTGTTGAGGTCCCAGGACAGATCCCTGCAGAACACTGTTGGTCACCGAGCTCCAGGCTAAATACTTTCCATCTACCACCCTCTGTCTTCTATGGGCCAGCCAATTCTGTATCCAGGGTGAAAGTTAGGACTGCAGATGCTGGAGATCAGAGTCAAGATTAGAGTGGTGCTGGAAAAGCACAGCAGGTCAGGCAGCATCTGCTCCTTCGCTGCCTGACCTGCTGTGTTTTTCCAGCACCACTCTAATCTCAGTTCTGTATCCAGCCTGTCTCCTTACATTCTGAATGAGTGTACCCTGGGGAACCTTATCAAATGCCTTGCTAAAATCCATATATATATCACATTGTTATGAACTAAGCCAGACCATTCAAACCATTCTTAAGCAGGCAGCTCAGAATGTAACTTTGCAATTTTTTTGCTAAGTGTACAGTGAAAATTACCTGGATTAATTTAGCTAGGTTGACTACCAGGTTTTAAAACAGACAAAACATCTATTAACAAAATTACACAATGAAACACAAAGGACAGAATAAAGAACCCAGACTGAACTCAGCCCATCCAACTAGACTTAATTATTCTGTTCCAAATATGCACAACAGTCCCAATAAGCAAACTCCCTTTAAAAACCAGTATGAATGGAACACATGCTTACAGGTTGAAGTTAAACGGCAGAAAGAGAGAGAGAGAGAGGGAGAGACAGTTTCCACACAGCTCACTGTTGAACTCCTCGCTAGGTCAGACTGAACTAAAACCGCTCAGCTCAGCGAGCTAGAGAGCTGACCACTCCCCTTTCATTATACAGGTCACTTCTAAAACATGACCATTTTGGCCTGAAGTCTCATTTGTTTACATTTAAACAGAAGGCCTCTCAAAGCAATTTTCATCTCTGTACCAAACCAGACTGATTGGAGCCTGATTCAGTTTATTACCCCTCTGGAAAAAATCAAGGACACAGTCTCTTTGAGCAAAGGAACAACTTTAAAAAAGGGAACAAAGTTTGTGACAACATCCACTGCTCTATCTTTGTCAATGTGTTTTGTCACATCCTCAAAGATTTCAATAAGGCTTGTGAGGCGTGACCTGCCCCTCACAAAGCCATTCTGACTATCTCGAATCAAAGTATGTTTTTTCAAATAATCATAAATCCTGTCTTTCAGAATTCATTCCAATATTTGCACAGCACTGATGTAAAACTGGCTGATCTGTAATTCCCAGGAGAATCCCTATTCCCTTTCTTGAACAAGGGAATAACATTTGCCTCCCTCCAATCATCTGGTACTACTCCAGTGGTTAGTGAGGATACAAAAATCATAGCCAAAGGTGCAGCAATCTCTTACCTTGCTCACTCTGCTAACTGTGGGCATATCCCATCTGGCCAAGGGGACTTAATTAGATTAGATTCCCTACAGTGTGAAACAGGCCCTTTGGCCCAACCAGTCCACACCGACCCTCCGAAGAGTAACCCACCTGGACCCATTTCCCTCTGACTAATGCACCTAACACTATGGGCAATTCACCTGACCTGCACATCTTTGGACTATGGGAGGGAACCGGAGCACCCGGAGGAAACCCACGCAGACACGGGGAGAATGTGCAAACTCCCCGTGTGCTATAATCGAACCTGGGACCCTGGTGCTGTGAGGCAGCAGTGCTAACCACTGAGCCACCATGCTGCCCACAAAAATACGACTGTCAATGAATCAAGTATCTCAGGGAAAAAAAAGCAAGTTGAAATATCCAAAGTGAAGCGGTTACATTATGCTCTGAGACAGAGATTTTCTGAACTACAATTTACGCAAATACAAACATACAAATCATGACCGGAAGGTCATTCAGACCCTCGAGCCTGCTCCACCATTCAATAAGATCATAGCTGATCTGATTGTAACCTCCAATCTGGATTCCCCCTTATCCTGGATAACCTTTCACCCCATAAAAACCGAAAGAACTGTGGATGCTATAAATCATACACAAAAACAGAAATTGCTGGAAAAGCTCAGCAGATCTGGCAGGAGAGAAATCAGAGTTAACATTTTGGATCGAGCAACCCTTTCTCAGTTCTAACTGAGCCAGCCCTACTGAGCTTTTCCAGAAATCTCCACTTTTGTCTCTAACCTTTCACCCCCTTAACAAAAATCTACCTACATTTGCCTTAAAAATACTCAAGGACTTTGCTTCCTCAATCATTAAAGCATATTTTGCTTTACCCTCACAGCACCTTCCAATGGAATCCCAACTAAGGACAGGCAAACTACTACCAAGCCTTTACACATGCAGTCCATCGACAATTCCCGATTGATATTAAAACAACAAGCACTATGTGTCAACTGTTGCTTTGAAAACCAAATGTTTGCCCAAAATTGGAAAAATAAACAGAAATGTTGGAAACACTCAGCAGGTCAGGCAGTATCAGTGAAGAGAGAAACACAGCTTGCCAGTTTCAATAAAAGATCGTCAAATTGATAACTCTCTTTCTCTCATCACCAATGTTACCTGACCTGCTGAAAGTTTGCCAATGTTTATAGTATTTATTGGCTTTAACTATCCTCATGTTTTTCAAAACTTGCAGCACATCCTCATTATTAACATGCCTAAAGTAGTTCTGAAGAAGAGTCATATTGGATTTGAATCAGTCATTTTTCCTCTCTGCTCAGGTGATGCCAGACCCACTGAGCGTCTCCAGCGTTCTCGGTATTGGTTTCAGATTTGCAGCATCTGCAGTAATTTGCTTTTATTAAGAAGAATCGGTGCTCTATGTCATCATTAAAGTTTACTTCATATGTCTCGGCCAATTGTTCTGAGGTTTCTATGTCTCTTTCAAAGGAGTTTCAATGGAATCCCACAGAAATTCTTTAAGTGTTTGGAACTGTCTTCCACAAATTACAGTTTATGGTGGATCAGTTGTTGGTTTTAAATCTGAGATAGATACAGGCACTGGATAAAAGCAAATTACTGCGGATGCTGGAATCTGAAACCAAAAAAGAGAAAATGCTGGAAAATCTCAGCAAGTCTGGCAGCATCTGTAAGGAGAGAAAAGAGCTGATGTTTTGAATCTAACTGGCCCTTTGTCAAAGCTTTGACAAAGGGCCAGTTAGACTCGAAACATCAGCTCTTTTCTCCCCGTAGATACAGGCGCCATGGATAGCTTCTCTTTGATTAAAAATAGTTCCAGCTTCCTTTATGTGGCACAGCAGAAGGACCTTATCTCAATGCCTCACCTACAAGACTGCACCTTCAACTATACAACATTCAAGTACAACCTTGGCTTTAGGGCTGGGGTCTGGAGGAGACTTGAACTCAGAGCCTTTATATCCCACCTGTAACCATGTTCATTAATGAGCCATAACAGACAGAACTTCACTTGCTCATGATTCGGAGATGCCGGTGTTGGACTGGGGTGTACAAAGTTAAAAATCACACAACACCAGATTATAGTCCAACAGGTTTAATTGGAAGCACACTTCCAATTTTACCTGTTGGACTATAACCTGGTAAAAACAATGACTGCAGATGCTGGAAACCAGATTCTGGATTAGTGGTGCTGGAAGAGCACAGCAGTTCAGGCAGCATTCGAGGAGCATGTTGTTGTGTGATTTTTCACTTGCTCAGATCATTTATTTATCACAGGTATCTTTTTAAAAAAGATTTATGTTTGTATATGAATGAGCTCCTTCAGAAAACAGCTATCAAATGTTGATGGATGAAGTCACAGGAATAAAGCCATCAGGAAGCAAACCTTGGATCATACCAGTAAATGAGAATTAATCATCACAATCTGCATCTTTTTGCTTCAGGAGGATATTCTGCTACACTTTTTAGGAATACATGAAAGGGAAGAGGCAGAGGATTATTAGCCACAGCCTCATGTCAGGAAATCCCTTTTAATTATGAAATAAAAAGATAAAAACTTGTTAAGCTGATAATTTAGTGCTGACCTTGCAGCTGATGCAGGGGACTTGTGTACACATGAGGTGAGAGGTGTCCCACAATGCAGTAGAGGTCAGTGATTATCCCAGGCATCAGCAGAGCTGTTGGGCATCTCTTGCTTTATTATAGATCTCAGCTAAAATGTCAGCTTCAGAAACAAAAACCACTTCAAAGATATTCCACTCAAAGGGAATGTATTCCAATCCTTTACAGCCAGATTTTAAAGGTTGTTTCTCGTGAAGTTTGTTTATTACTTTCATTGAATGGCCTTTGATTGATGTGTTCTCAAAGAGGAAATAAGAATCAGAGAAGATCTGGCATTCCTCTCTCTAAAAAAAAAAGCAGAGAGCAGAAGAAGTGACTAAATTAAAATTCTGAGAGGGTAAATGAAGAGAATTGGCTTGCGGGACAATCCGAAAGAAGGGGTAGAAATACAAGATCTTTCCACAAAGAGATTCAGGAGAAACGTATTTTATCAGAAAGTGAGAAGAATCTGAAGCTTGCCACTGCATGACGCAGCTGAGTTGAAGAACATCGACACCTTGAAGGGAAATTCAGATCAGCATTGGAAAATGAAACAAATAGACTTTTTGGAGAGAGATGACCTTAATTCATTCAGTGTGTTGCCTGTTGGAACTAGAGTGATCGCTCCAATCCTGCAAAATTCAAAACACAGCATCTAACATTAGATGTGATTTGAACACAAGGACTTATGACAATAGGAGCAGATTTAGGCCATTCAGTCCCTCAAATCTGTTCCTCTATTCAATAAGATCATGGCTGATCTATTCTCTCATCTACCCCTGATAACTCCTGATCTCCCTCCATTTGATTCCCTTCCTGAATTCCTTCTCCCTAATCTTATTTACCTTGTATCCATTTGCTTGTGATTCGGATAACAATCCCGAGGTTATTAACTTTGAGGTTCAGTTTTCTAACTTAGCCCCTAGCTGCTCACTCTCTTTCAGTCCTATCTATCTTATGGGTGACATAGACACTTACGTGGACCACAGCAACTAACTCTAACAGCACAGTGGCTCAGTGGTTAATACTGCTGCTTCACAGCACCAGAGATCCAGTTTGATTCCACCCTCAGGTGACTGTCTGTGTGGAGTTTGCACATTCTCCCAGTGTCTGTGTGGGTTTACTCTGGGTGCTCCGGTTTCTTCCCACAGTCCAAAGATGTGCAGGTTTGGAGAGCTGGCCATGGAAAATTGCCCTGTAATGTTCCGAGATGTGCAGGCTAGGTGAGTTAACCATGGGGAATGTGGGGTTATGGGGATAGAGTTGAAAGCTAGATCGGGGTGGGATGCTCTTTGGAAGGTCAGTACAGACTCAATGGGCTGATGGGCTCTTTGTGCATGGTCAAGATTCTATGATTCTAACACTGTCCTGGCACCAGCCAGGAAGCTCAGCTTTCATCTCTCCAGCAGAGAACATTGTTTATGACTCCAGAAAAGATTTGATTTTGCTAGAAATCCATGTTTAGTGCCAGCAGAAAGTTTGTTGGGTAGATGGAGTCATGGAATCATGGAAATATAGAATTGCTACACTGTCATTTGACCCATCATGTCTGTATCACTTTTCAAATAAGCATTATTTACCTCATGTCGATCTCCAGCCTTTTCCCTTAAAGCTTGCACTTATTTCTATCCAAATAATCATGGAATGGTTCTATCACATTTCAGGCTAAGCGATGTCAGAAAGTCATTGAAAAGATGCCTACATCACAGCAAAAGCCCTTTGGCCCAACTCATTCATGCCAGTCAGGACAAGCCCCTGAGCTGTTCCAATTCCATTTTCCAGCGGTTAACCCATTGCCTTGGCATCACTAAGTGAAGTCACACTGCGCCATGTTATAGTCCAACAGGTTTATTTAAAATCACAAGCTTTCAAATCACTACTCCTTCATCAGGTAAAGGAGCAGTGCTCTGAAAGCTTGTGATTTTAAATAAACCTGTTGCACTGTAACCTGGTGTTGTGTGATGTCTGACTTTCTCCACACCAGTCCAACACCGGCATCTCCACATCTTGGCATCACAAGTGCATATCTAAATACTTGTTCAATGTTCTGAAAATTTTTGCCTCTGGAACCCTTACAGGCAGTGAGTTCCAGGTTCCCATCACTCTCTGAGTAAACAAGTTTTTCTCATATCTTTTCTAACTCTTCTGCCCCGACATTATATCTGTGCCTCTTGGGCACTGATCTCTCCATCAAGGTGAAAAGTTTCTTCCTCTCCATCCTATCGATATCCCTCATAATTTTATACATGTCAATTATGTATGGACTTTCATGTTACAGAGTGCACTGAAACTTATAGCTATGCATGATACGCCAGTATTTCAAAAGAGCAACCTACAGATTATCAAGCTACTAAAAAAGCTACTAACGCTTATAAGCTTGTCCCTCAAATGTATAAAATGACAGAAAGGAACTGAATCAGTATTTGTGAAATTTGCAAGAGGAAAGGGTATGTTTTGAGGGATCAATGGTTTTCATTATTGACGTTAAAGAAAAACAAATGGCAATGTGAGGGAGGTAAGGAAAAGTTCAAAAATGACACTTCAATTTTTATTCAGATAAGAGTCAAGTGTAAAAATCCAAAAAGTAGTTGTTGTGCCTGATATTAATGATATTGCATGGGAAAAGTTGCATGTGGGGAAATGGCGTCTGGAAATGAACAAAGAAATTGAAGGAGTAGAAAACTGGGGAACAGAGGGGTTTTAGTTTTAAGCGACAAATAGAAGGCTGCCAAAGGCGAGAACCAAAACTGATACAAAGAACATCATATGGTTGCACTGGAGTGAGACTGGACATATCAAAGCTTATTGCAGGAGGTTAAATGGGAGTCTGATTGCAACTCAGGAATCCTCAGGAAGGAAGCATTATGGAAGGCAATGGATGTTAAAACTGTCACCATAGTACAAGACAAACATGCTTTATTAGAATCTGTTAAGAGAGGAGAGATAACTCAGAGCACTGAAGACTTTTTTCATATATCATAAACAAAATCAGACCATTCATATTACTGAATACTTCAAAGGGAGGGGTATTTCCTTCTGAATCAATAAAAATATTGACAGACTTTGAAACAATTCTTCACAGATTCTGACTGATCATATAATCTGCCTCCCAAAGAAGTACGTGAAGAAAAATTATAAATCGGAGTTTACAAATAAATCTCATTATACTAATTTGGATTAAGACTGACTTAGTGAATGGAGAAGTTATAGTTTGAATTGTGCAATTAATGGTTATCGAAGGAATTGATTTTATGTTGGGAAAAAAATGGAGCAGGCTCAAAAGATGTTCACCTCAATGTGAATGTTGGAACAAACAGGAAGGGTAAAAGAAACTGGCCAAACATCCTGGATTCCTTCCTGACCATGCTGTAACTAGAGCATAGGTCCATAGAATCAGACAGGCAGAAGAGAAGTCCAGGAAATTCAATTATTGAGCACAACTTGTAAAAACAAAACATGGAAGAAAAGAGAAAGAGACTGACGTGTTTAACTGACATCCTTTATTAGAAATGCAACAAACAAGTCCAGAATTGAAAGTTACACTAAATAGCCAAGTCAGAAATAGCTTCCAACCTAAACGTATTGAAACAGCCATTCCCTACGCACCAGCCCTATGCGTACGCAGGGTCTGTTCAGATGAGGAGGAATGCGACAGACACCTGAAGGTGCTGAAGAACTCCCTCATAAAAACAGGGTATGATGCTCAATTCATCAATCACTGGTTCCAATGTGCTACAGCGAGAAACTGTAATGACCTCCTCAGAAGACAGGCACGAGATACGACCGATAGGATACTCTTCATTTTCCAGTACTTCCGAGGAGTAGAGAAATTACACCATATTCTTCGCAGCCTGCAACACATTATCGATGAGGATGATCATCTCACCAAGACCTTCCATACGCCTCCACTTATCACCTTTAAACAACCGCCAAACCTTAAACAGACCATTGTTCACAACAAACTGCCTAGCCTTCAGGAGAACATCAACTACAACACTATACAACCCTGTCATGGCAACCATTGCAAGACATGTCATTGTGTCGACATGGATACCACCGTTACACATGGGGACACCACGCACCATGTACACAACAGGTACTCATGTGACACGGTCAACGTTGTCTATCTCATACACTGCAGGCAAAGATGTCCCGTGGCATGGTACATTGGTGAGACCAAACAGAAGCTATGACAACAGATAACTGGAAACTGTACAACAATCACCAGACAGGGATGTTCCCTCCCAGTTGGGGAACACTTCAGTGATTAGGGACTTTGGGCCTCAGATCTTCGGGTGACAACAGTGCAGACTGGCCGAGCAGAGGCTGATAGCCAAGTTCAGTATCCATGAAGATGGCCTGAACCAGGACCTTGGGTGACCTCACTACACTAAACACTCACACACACTATTATTATGCACAAACACACTCATATGCTCATGCAGGCCCTTTCTCACACATTTCATCACTCTCATGCACACACTGTATCTAGCACACACACATGCACAAGGACACACACACACACAAGTCGATGGGATGAATTTGCATTTACAGATTTGTATTTGCAAATACATTCTATTTTGTTCAAAAAGCACACAATCTGTAGGCAGCCAGTCAATGTGATATTTTATAAATTCCTACTTTGGAAATAGAACCAGTTTGACTCAAGTTGGGGATTCATACAGATTGTAACCTCACACCTTTAATGCATTGGCTGAACTGAGATGTCACCTTTTTTTATATAAAATTTTAAGTTATCTTGGGACTGTGACTTGAAAGAAGTTCTGGGATTTACATATTAATGATCACCTGTATCCCATTCTAAGTGATTAAAGATTTAACAGCAATCTAGGTTTGCTCAATACATCGCATCAGTTGTATGACACTTTGATCTTTTACTTTAAATTCTGTGTCCAATGATCCTGTCCCACTCGCTCCTGATGAAGGAGCAGTACACTGAAAGCTGGTGCTTCCAAATAAACCTGTTGGACTGTAACCTGGTGTTGTGTGATTTTTAACTTTGTCCACCCCAGTCCAACACCAGCTCTTCCACATTAGAAATAAGATGAATAAGAACCAATATCTGCATGTTGTTAATTAAAAGACTTATGAGGAAATTGAGATAATTTCAAATACCCCAGCCAGTGGGGAATGGATTATGGAACAGGTTGTATTTCCATCTGAATGTTGTGACAAATATTAACAAGTGGCTCATGAAATTCAAATGGCAGATCATTTAGATATCAGAAAAATGTAGCCTAAGATGTTTTAAGATGGTCAGGATTACATCAAAATCTGATGAAACTTTGCTAAATATGTAATACATGGCAGGTACTAGGGAACCCCAAACATGAATTAAAACTACATTTTTATTTCCAAAACCAACTTCTAGATTAGATTAGATTACTTACAGTGTGGAAACAGGCCCTTCGGCCCAACAAGTCCACACCGCCCCGCCGAAGCGCAACCCACCCATACCCCTACATGTACCCCTTTACCTAACACTACGGGCAATTTAGCATGGCCAATTCACCTGACCTGCACATCTTTGGACTGTGGGAGGAAACCGGAGCACCCGGAGGAAACCCACGCAGACACGGGGAGAACGTGCAAACTCCACACAGTTAGTCGCCTGAGGTGGGAATTGAACCCGGGTCTCTGGCGCTGTGAGGCAGCAGTGCTAACCACTGTGCCACCGTGCCGCCCACCTAAAGATGCAGTCTGAAGATACAGTCATCAAAGTGTCAGTAGACTTTGTCAAATCCCTAATAAACATGGGATGAGGATCAATATCTTTTGAATAATTATGGTTATTTCAGTAAGAGTTCCTAACTTTCCTTTTGGAAAAACTATGGACAAATGTTAGTCGAAGAAAATTTGCAATATATGGATTACCATCGAAAGATAATCAGATAAAGGTTCAAATACAATATAGAAATATTTAAAATATGAATACTTTGTGATTAAGGCAATTTATTTTGTCATCCACAATCTCAAGAAGCATTAGGAAGGTAGCATCCATCTTTAAAAGACAATTATTGGAGCTTACAGTCAGTAATAATTGGAATTAAAGGACTCCCTTGTTTCCATTTACTGTTAGGAATGTTCCTAATGAGATCACCAGATTCAGCTGTTTGAACTGATATATGAATATGAGGTGAGAGAATAACAAATTAATTAAAGATCGATGTTATAAACTAAAACTAAAAGGCTACACTTTCAAGCTACGTTTCAATTTTTCGAAGCAAACTAAGAAAATCGTGTGACTTAGTTTAAAAATAATTGAAAAATGCTCAATGATCAATGAAAGTGAGAGCAGATAAACAGTCTAGCATTCTGAATTTAGCTGCTGAAGTCACACAATGTTGGTATTATTACCAGTCTCTGGAGAACCATTAAAAACAAGGTTCCTTGACCTTATCAAATTTAAAAAGAACCTCAATGTGGTGAATGATGTAGTGAGTACTTCAGATAGGATGAAAATCATCAGTGTGTCATGTTGATTGTTAAAGAGATATCATTATGTTTATAAAATATGTTTACAGTAGTGAAAGAAATAGGGTTTAAATAGAAATATCAGAACCAGAGGAGAATGAATTAAAATCACAGTCAAAGGTTTTTATTCTGATAGTGATTTGGATGATGTGGAGGTCCATAAAAAGTTTGATGGATTAATATATTATTATCAGCAAATTATCAAACTGACTTTTTTTGTTATTCACTAATTGGATATGGACATGGTTGGCTTGGCCAACATTTATCACATAACCCGAGGTGACCTTGAGAAGGTGGTGGTAAACCATTACAGTCCAGCTGTTGCAGATTGATTCTCAATGCCCTGAGGAAGGGAATTCCAGGATTTTGAATGAACGACACTGAGGGAAAGGCAATATATTGTCAAGGTTGATGAGTCATTTCGAGGGGAACTTGTGTTCCCATGCATTTGCTGCTCTTGTCCTTCTAGATGGACGTGGTCCTAGGTTTGGAAGGTGCTGACTAAGGGTCTTTGGTGCGCCTTGTAGATAGTACACACTGCTGCTACTGAATGTCAGTGGTGGAGGGAGGGGATATTTGTGGATATGGTGCCAATCAAGCAGCTGCTTTGTCCTGGAGGGTGTCAAGCGTCTTGAGTGTTGTTGGAGCTGCACTCATCCAGGCAATTGGGGAGTATTCCAACACACTCCTGACTTGTGTCTTGTAGATGGTGGAGAGGTTTTGAGGAGTCAGGAGATATTTACTCGCTGCAGTATTTCTAACCTCTGCCCTGCTGTTATCACTTATGTAGTGAGTCCAGTTGAGTTTCCAGTCAAACGATGTGATGGTGAAGGATTCAGTGATGGTAATGCCACTGAATGTCAAGGGGCAGTAGTTATATTGACACTTTTTGGAGATGATCATTGCCTGGCATTTGTGTGGTGTGAATGTTACTTGCAACTTGTAAGCTGAAGCCTAAATATTGCCAGATCTTGATGCATTTGAGTATCAAAGGAGTATCTGTTTCAGTATCTGAGGAGTTGCGAATGTTGCTGAACATTGTGCAATCATCAATGAACATCCCCACTCCTGACCTTATGATGGTCAGAAGCAGCTGAAGGTAGTTGGGCTTCAGATTTCATGCAGGTGAGTTTCCAGGATCCTCTGCTGGGGGAGAGTTGGGTGGTACCTTCTGTTACTGTTCACTGTGGAGAGCTTTGTGAACAAAAGGTGGACATAGGAAGATGAAGGATTACAGGGGAAGGCAGGAGAATGGGATTAGAAACATATCAGCCTGATTCAAATGTAACAAATAGTTTAATTCTACTCCTGTATCTTTTGATTTATAAGTAGAATTTAATTTGTCTGTCAAATGAAAAAAACACTGAAGTTTCAAGATTGATACTTAACTTATCAGTGCAGTTGTAAATATAGATGTGCTTATTTTATTATTGGCATAAAATCACCTTCATTTAGCAAGTAATGATAATTGCTGGAGGGTGAAAAGTTCCAAATAAAAACAGAATTTCAGTTATGAAGAAGAGTTTGAGAAGCATGGTATGTTCTCCATGAAGATGAGAAAGTGAAGAGGAGATCTGATTGAAGTTTAAACAGTCATGAGTAGTCCAGATGAAGTCGATCAGAAGGCAATGTTTCTGTTTGTGAAATCGTCAACAGAAGAAGGCCCAGACTCACAGCAGCTCAGAAAAGAAACAAAAGTAACTTAGTGAACATTGTTTCATGCAGCAAGTGAGTTGTGTGGACTGCGCTGCCTGAGCATGTGGTGGAGGCAGGCTGAATTGAGGCACTCGAAAGGAATTAGATAAATATCTGGGTAAGAAGAATGTTCAGGATTATGGGAGAAAGGTGTGGAAATGGAACGAGGTTAATTGTCTGTTCAGAGAGCTGGCACAGTCTTATTGAGCTGAATGGCCCATGTCTCCAAAGTAATAACTCTGAGAAAGTGCAGAAGCTCAGCAGATTGTATCTTGAAAAAGAGAAAGTTATTTTGAAACTTAATGTTTCAAGTCCAATATGACTCTACTTTGGGTTTGTCCTGCACACCTGTTTTAATTTTAGATCTCCAGCAAGCAGAGTAGTTAGCTTTATTTTAATGATTTGAATGATTTGGTTGAGCAATATATTCAAAAGGATGATGATAAATAGATTAGGCAGAAACTAATCGAAGGTTATGCTGATAGAGTGAGATGAAATAACAGGGGAGTATATGTGGATCATGATTTCAAGCTTCAAAACGGCTTGGTTCTGTGCTGCAATTTCAAGTAAAATTATCTTTTCATAGATTTAATATGATAATTAATAATGCAAAACTGGCAAAGTTTCATGTGTCATGAAAGGTAAATAGTGTCAGTGCATACTCTATAATCTTTCTTTCTAAAATGTTGTTCTAATTCACACATAAAGGTGTGATCCGTTCTGCCTTGGTGTATCAGTTGTTGTGATCACCTTGACAAATGTTGAGTGAATTTAACAAAAGTTGTTGAGAACAAACTCATAATTAAGACAATTGCTATAATTATATTGCTGCCTTTGAAGAAGTGTTCAGTTAATCCACATTCTTGGCTGTCATTTCCAGAGCACTTTACAAAGAATATATTTCGAATTTTTCTTTTAAAGGCTTATGTTTGAAGAACTGGCTCTAACCTTCTCAGAAGCAGTCAGTAAAATCTCATTGCAATTCAATGGTCAATTTCTACCTGGCCAATTAGTTAAACAAGATTCAAGAATAAAAATATGTTAAGTTATTGTTTGTTCTGATTTTGAAGCTGTATAATTACCCTTGAATAAAGATGCTACCCAAAATTATTATATAACTGGACACATACACAGAATAGTCTGTGATACTGTGCAGTAATTCACCTATTTGCTTTAGGCAATATTTCACCACTCACTTCATTGTACATACTTCTGCTGTATTCACAAGCAACTTTCTAAAGCCATGTAGAAATCATTGTGATAAGCAATCACTTGTTAATGAGTATGACTGTCCACCCAACAAATTCCATGTTACTGCTCATGGTTTCTGTAGGTGATGACCCTGATCCGAGATTCACATCTCCACCCACACATTTGGCAGATGTTTCCGAGAGGTGGGATTGGTCCTTGGCCTTTGGATCCCTGCATTCCTTTATCCGGTTCTTTTTCCATGCTTCCTCTTGCTGACAGGTATTCCAAAGAAATTGTGTTCCTTCATACAGGGCTGACAGCAAGTCAGTATATTCTGCACGAGGGTTTCCCATGTGTGGATATCGATGTTACATTTCTTGAGGGGAACCTCCAATAGCACAGGAGAAATCAATGAATCTGGAAGAGCAAGAGCTGAAATTGGAGTTAACTGTTCAATCCATTATTTATTTTAATTGCTTCATGAAATTTGGGCACATGATAAGAAGGGCCAGAATTTGATATCCATCATTATTTGCTCTTGAGAAGGTGATGGTGAAACACACTTCCTTGAACCACTCATAGTTCCACTCATGGTGCTGTTAACAAAAGAATTCCAAGACTAGTGACAGTGAAAGAACTGTGGTATATTTTCATTCTATTGCACCGTACTCTTTCAATGCAGTACTGCTTTGCATATTTTTGTTTCTTGGTTTATGTTTTGGTGATGAAACCCAAACATTCTGATTATGGAGATTCCTCTCCTATATTTATCTAGGAATATAGTTTCTCAGCTGATTTCATCAAACTCCACCAGTTCCGAGGAAGGGTCACCTGACCCGAAACATTAACTCTGATTTCTCTTTACACATGCTGA
>NC_057722.1:84415076-84431700 GCF_004010195.1 Chiloscyllium plagiosum | reverse complement strand
TACCTTTTATCTTAGCCTGCTGGGCACACTTTCTGAAGAAGGGCTCATGTCCGAAACGTCGATTCTCCTGCTCCTTAGATGCTGCCTGACCTGCTGAGCTTTTCCAGCAACACATTTTCAGCTGTCAATTTAAAGTGAAAGGCAGGGGGTTTAGAGGGATTTGAGGAATCTTGGTGATTTTGATTTTTTATTTTGACAAATATAAAAGTTAGTAATCACACAACACCAGGTTATAGTCCAACAGGTTTATTTGGAAGCACTGGCTTTCGGAGCGCCGCTCCTTCATCAGGTGGTTGTGGAGTAAAAGATCGTAGGATACAGAATTTATAGCAAAAGTTTGCAGTGTGATGTAACTGAAATTATTTATTGAAAAAGACTTAGATTGTTTGTTAAGTCTCTCATTTTTTAGAATGACCACGTTGGTTTCAGTTTTTTCATATATAAATTCCAGATTTTTTAAAAAAAGTTACTTCTTTGCTGGAGGTACAGGAGGATTGGTACACAAACTACAGTCTGAGCTTCTGATGAAAGGCAATATATTACAGCAACCAATAGGAAAACATAATTGGCTTTATTCAGGTTTCGTGACTTGTTTTCCCCAAAGAGAAGGAGAAACACCATCTCCCCTTGCAGCAGTCCAAAGGCTTCTTCTAGTATCATGTATACCCACAAGCTGTTCAGCTGCCCAGGAACCATAGAAGTATATTAAGGACAAAACAACAAGAGATACATTTGGGCCCAAAAATTGCCAGAGTTAATAGTTTATGCATAGAAATGGAAGACATCCATAAGGTTCTAAATGAATATTTGGTGTCACTGTTCTCTAGTGAGAGAGACAATGTAGGGACTGCAATCAGGGCTGTGATAAAGAAATTAGCATGGACAGAGATGAGGGTCTAAGTGGTCTGGGCAGGCTGAAAGCTATATAAATCTCCAGGGGAGGATGCAATATTTCTCAAGCTGTTGGGTGAGGCAAGGGAATAAATAGCAGGGGCACTGCCAATAATTTTTAGTTTCTCTCTGTCCAGCCGAACCTGCCAGGCAACTGTAGGTCAGACAATGTGGAACAGTTATTCAAGAAGGGAGGATGCAAACTGCAGGCTAGAACATAAAACATAGAACAGCACCGTACAGGCCCTTCAGCCCTTGATGTTGTGCCAAGCATTTATCTTAATCTAAGATCAATCTAACCTACACACCCCTCAATGTACTGCCATCTGTCTGCTTGTCCAGCAGTTGCTTAAATGTCCCTAATGTCTCTGACTGTAGTACCACTGCTGGTAGTGCATTCCATGCACCCACCACTCTCTGTGTAAAGAAGCTACCTCTGACATCTCCCCTAAACCTTCCTTCAATCACCTTTAAATTATGACCCCTCACAATAAACATTTCCACACTGGGAAAAGCATCTCTAGCCATCCACTCCATCTATGCCTCTCTAAATCTTGTACACCTCTATCAAGTCACCTCTCATTCTTCTTCGCTCCAATGAGAAAAGCCTTGGTTCCCTCAACATTTCTTCATAAGACACACCCTCCAGTCCAGGCAGCATCCTGGTACATCTCCTCTGCACCCTCTCTAAAGCTTCCAATCTTTCCTATAATGAGGTGACCAGAACTGAACACAATATTCCCAGTGTGATCTAGCCAGGGCTCTATAGAGCTGCAGCATATCCTCGAGGCTCTTAAGCTCAATCCTCCTGCTAATGAAAGCCAATACACAATACACCTTCTTACAACCCTATCAAATTGGGTGGCAACTTGGAAGGGTCTATGAATGTGGACCCCAAGTTTCCTCTGTTCCTCCACACTGCCAAGAATCCTGCCTTTAACCCTATATTCTGCATTCAAAGTTGACTTTCTAAAGTGAATCACTTCACATTTTTCCAGATTGAACTGTATCTGTCACTTCTCAGTCCAGTTCTGCATCCTGTCAATGCCCCATTGCAAACTGCAACAACCCTCCACACTATTCGCAACTCCACCAACTTTTGTGTCATCAGAAAACCTACTAACCCAGCCTTCCACTTCCTCATCCAAGTCATGTATAAAATCAAAAAGAGCAGAGGTCCCAGAAGCGAGCCCTGTGGAACACCACTGTTTAGATGTTTAGACATTATGGCACAGAGAACACAGGGGGCTAACATCTTCAACCTATTATCTGGCTAACACCAATTGCTACAGTTAACCTGAGAATGTAACTTTTAAAAAAATGCTTTGTGATTTACACATGAAAAAAGTGAAACTATCATGGTATTCGAACAGATGAAAGACTCAACAGACAATCAAGGTATTTTTCAATGTATAATTGCAGTTACATCACACTGTAAACTTTTGCTATAAATTCTGTGTCTTATGATTGTGCCCACCACAACCACCTGATGAAGGAGCAGCGCTCCAAAAGCTAGTGCTTCCAATTAAACCTGTTGGACTATAACCTGGTGTTGTGTGATTTTTATCAAAGAATTCAATAAGGCTTATAAGGCATGACCTGCCCTTCACAAAGCCATGCTATTTCTAATCAAACTGTGGTTTTCCAAGTAATCATAAATCCTCTCCAATACTTTGCCCACCACTGGCATAAGACTGACTGGTCTGTAATTCCCAGGATTATCCTCATTCCCTTTCTTGAAAAAGAGAATAACATTTGCCACCTTCCAACCATCTGGTACTACTCCAATGAACAGTGAGGACACTAAGATCATCGCTTAAAGGCACAGCAAACTTTTCCTTCATGCCTAGTAGTAACCTTGAATATATTCCATCTGGCCCTGGGGATTTATCTATCATCTTTTAGCATGTCATCCTTCAGCCTGTTTCACGCTGTCCTCAGAAATGTCAAGGTCCCTCTCATGATTACTGAAGCAAAGTATTGATTAAGGACCTTAGATTAGATTAGAGTACTTACAGTGTGGAAACAGGCCCTTCAGCCCAACAAGTCCACACCGACCCGCTGAAGCGCAACCCACCCCCCTACATTTACCCCTTCACCTAACACTACGGGCAATTTAGCATGGCCAAATCACCTAACCTGCACATTTTTGGACTGTGGGAGGAAACCGGAGCACCCGGAGGAAACCCACGCAGACACAGGGAGAATGTGCAAACTCCACACATTCAGTCGCCTGAGGCGGGAATCGAACCCGGGTCTCTGGCGCTAAGAGGCAGCAGTGCTAACCACTGTGCCACTGTGCCGCCCACTCTTTCCCTACTTCTTCTGACTCCAGGCACAAATTCCCTCCGCTATCCCTGATCAGCCCTACCCTCACTCTGGCCATCCTCTTGTTCCTCACATAATGTAAAACACTTTAGGATTTTCCTTAATCCTACCCACTAAAAATTTTCATGCACCTTCTAGCTCTCCTAAGTGCATTCTTCAGTTCCTTACTGGCTACTTTGTAACCCTCTAGAACCCAGTCTGATCCTTGCCTCCTAATCCTTAAGTATGCTTCCTTCTTCCTCTTGACCAGATGTTCCACATCCCATGTCATCCAAGGTTCCTTCACCCGACCATCCCTCCCTTGTCTCAGTGGGACAAACCTGTCCAGCACTGTCAGCAAGTGCCCCCTAAACAACCCTCACATTTCTAGCATGCATTTTCAAGAGAACATCTGTTCCCAATTTAGGCACCTCAGTTCCTGCCTAATAACATTGAAATTCCCTCTCCCCTAATTAAATACTTTTGTATACCATCTGCAAAAGTATCCCTTTCCATGAGTATAGTAAAGGTCAGGGAGTTGTGATCATCATCACCAAAACGCTGTCCCACTGATACATCTGACACCTGACATGGTTCGTTGTCAACCATCAAATCCAATATGGCCTCCCCTCTAGTCGGCCCCTATCTACATATTGAGTCAGGAATCCTTCCTGGACACACCTGACAAAATCTGTTCCATCCAAAGTATTTGTACTAAGGAAGTTCCAATCAATATTTAGAAGTTAAGATCACCCATGACAACAACCTGTTACTTCTACATATTTCCAAAATCTGCTCCTCCGTGACTCCGTTGTTACTGGGGGGGGGCTGTAGAAAACTCCTAAGAAAGTAACCACTCCTTTCCTGTTTCTGACTTCCACCCATACTGACTCTGTAGACAAACCTTCCTTGTCGATCTCCCTTTCTGCAGCTGTGATACTATTCTTGATTAGCAATGCCACCCCTCCATTTGAATTAAGTGCAGTTCTAATTAATATTAGGGAAGTTAAAGTCACCCATGCCAACATTCTGCATCTTTCCAAAGGCTAGTCTCAGTGGTGGGGAAACCGTTGAAAGCAATTCTGGAGGACAAAACTAATCTGCATTTGGAGAGGTAGCGAATAATCGAAACCACTCAGCATAGTACGGTTAAGCCTTAGATTAAAGGAGTATATGGAAAGGCTGATTGATGGCAGATCCAATCAATCTGAATAAATAGGAGGACCTTTTCAGACTTTGAGTTGTTATAATCGATCAAAGAGCTAACATAGTTCATAATGGGCAGAATGGCCCTTTTTTGTGCTATAATTTTCTCTGATTCTTAATTTAAAAATGCAGTTTGCAATTGCAGAGACTGATGTTCACTTTCATAGTTCCTAGAGTCACTGTGAATCCCTGCCCCCTGCACATTCATTTTCAATTAGATCTCATATTTCCAAATTACCATGAATCTGTCTGATCTTTAACATTCAAACATTACAATACTCCAGTTACTTTGCCCAGAGCAAACTTAATTTTCTGCCAATTAAAAATCCAAATCACACACTATTATGGGAATCTAATTACCCATTCTATAAATAAATCATCAATAAATTGATGCAACAACTGCCACTCTATAGAGTGGTGCAGGATGCAGCGTCAAACCAGAATTCACAAAGATCAGCACAGAACCGAGGCTGATACTATTGGTGCCCAAATGACTGAATGTCCTCATAATCTCATCATTATTGCTGAGCAGCCCTTCCTCAGTCCTGACCCTCTGACAGTGCAGCGCTCACTCAGTCCTGACCCTCTGACAGTGCAGCACTCCCTCAGTACTGACCCTCTGACAGTGCAGTACTCCCTCAGTCCTGACCTCTGACAGTGCTGCTCTCCTTCAGCACTGACCCTCTGACAGTGCTGCTCTCCCTCAGCACTGACTGTTGACTTTGCGGGACTCCCTCAGTACTCGCCTGACCCTCTAACAGTTTGAGCCAGAATTTTATTGTGCATTATTTTGTGTGCAAACAAAGATCATTTCTAAATGCCAAGCCACTTGCCATCCTGATTTGGAAATATATCATCATGCCTTCATTGTTGGTGGAATTGCCTCCCTCAGGGCATTGTGGGTTAACCTCCTCTCCTGGTCTCTGCCAGATCAGCCAATGGTGAAGTGATGAGAGCTCTTGGCTGGACTCGACTCAAACATTGTTTGTTTGTTGAGAATTATAATGATGGCGGGTTTAGAAGAGAGACAGAAAACATTTTCAATCAGAAAACTGTCAGTATTAAAATGGATTTTCATGATTGGAAGTTGAATCATTTATGTTTATCTGAAGACTCAAAGAACATAGCAAGAATATTCAAACATTGAGGTAAAAGAGGGTGAGAAGTTTAAATCAGCACCATCTCTAGAAAAGACATTTTGGGCAAATTATTAAAACAAACTATTGACATATCCCCGAGACCAAATGCTCTTTATTAGTCAGTGCATTGAGTACAGGGGTTGGGAGGACATGTTGCAGTTGTACAGAACATTGATTCGGCCACTTTTGGAATATTGGGTTCAATTCTGGTCTCCCTGCTATAGGAAGGATGTTGTGAAACTTGAAAGGGTTCAGAAAATATTTACAAGGATGTTGCCAGGGTTGGAGGGTTTGAGCTACAGGGAGAGGCTGGATAGGCTGGGGTTGGTTTCCCTGGAGCATAGGAGGCTGAGAGGTGACTTTATAGAACATAAAATATAGAACAATACAACGCAAAATAAGCCCTTCAGCCCTCAAAGTTTTGCCGACCTGTGAACTAATCTAAGCCCGTCACCCTACACTATCCCATCATCATCCATATGTTTATCCAAGGACTATTTAAATGCTTCTAATGTAGCTGAGTTGACTACATTAGCAGGTAGGGCATTCCACGCCCTTACCACCCTCTGAGTGAAGAACCTACCTCTAACATCTGTCTTAAATCTATCACCTCTCAATTTGCAGCTTTGCCCCCTCGTACAAGCAGATGTCATCATCCTAGGAAAAAACTCACTGCTCACCTTATCTAATTCTCTGATCATCTTGTTTGTCTCTATTAAATCCCCCCTTCGTCTTCTTCTCTCCAACGAGAACAGATCCAGGTCTCTCAGCCTTTTCTCATAAGACCTTCCCTCCAGACCAGGCAACATCCTGGTAAATCTCCTCTGCATCTTTTTCAGTGCTTTCACATCCTTCTTGTAATGGGGTGACCAGAACTGCACACAATATTCCAAGTGTGGTCGCACTAGCGTTTTGTACAGTGACATGGCATAACGGCTCCGGAACTCAATCCCTCTACCAATAAAACCTAACACACCGTATGCCTTCTTAACAGTATTATCAACCTGGGTGGCAACTATCAGGGATCTATGTACATGGACACCAAGATCCCTCTGCACATCCACACTACCAAGAATCTTTCCATTGACCCAGTATTCTGCCTTCCTGTTATTCTTCCCAAAGTGCATCACCTCACATTTAGCTGCATTGAACTCCATTTGCCACCTCTCAGCCCAACTCTGCAGTTTATCCAAGTCCCTCTGCAAACCTGCAACATTCTTCCAAACTGTCCACTACTCCACTGACTTTAGTGTCATCTGCAAATTTACTAATCCATCCACCTATACATGCGTCTAAGTCATTTATAAAAATGACAAACAGCAGAGGTCCCAAAACAGATCCTGGTGGCACACCACTAATAACCGGACTCCAGGCTGAATATTTTCCATCAACCACCACTCGCTGCCTTCTTTCAGAAAGCCAGTTTCTAATCCAAACTGCTAAATCACCCTCAATCCCATGCCTCATTTTTTTCTCTAAAAGCCTACCATGTGGAACCATTATAGAGGTTTATAAAATCATGAAGGGCATGGATAGGATAAATGCAAAAGGTCTTTACTCTGGGATGGGGGAGTCCAACACTAGAGTTTAAGGTGAGAGGGGCAAGATTTAAAAGGGACCTAAGGGGCAATTTTTTTCCACACATAGGACAATGCATGTACGGAATGAGCTGCCAGAGGAAGTGGTGAAGACTAGTACAATTACAACATTTAAAAGGCATCTGGATGGGTATAGGAATCGGAAGGGTTTAGAGGGATATGGACCAAATACTGGCAAATGGGACTAGATTTATTTTGGATATCTGGACGGCATGGATGAGTTGGAACAAAGGGTCTGTTCCTGTGCTGTATATCTCTATGACTGTATGATTCTACTGCGCTTCTGAGAATTGTTATGGATGTTTTCCTTGGGAGCATTTTTACAAATGAACAATGTAAACAATTTAACTGGAGACAGTGTGTAATCATGATGCCATTAGACTGGTTTTCCAGAACCCCAGGCTATTCTGTAGATATGGGTTTGAACTCCATCACAAAAGATGGTGACGTCTGAATTCAATAAATATCTTGAATAAATAGCGAGCCTAAAGGTAACCTTATAATCTCTGATAATTGTTGTAAAATCCCATTTGGGTCACTAATGCCCTTTTAGGGAAGAAAATCCACCATCCTTACCCATCTGACCTACATGCAACACATACCAAATCAATGTGATTGACTCATAACTGTCCCTTCAGGGATGGGCAATAAATGCTGACTGAGCCTTTGATTCCCACTCCACGAACGAATAAAAATAAAATGTACATTCCATTTAAAAGGTCAGGGATTGATTTTCCTTTTGATTGTGGGAAACTGCAAAAAGATTGAAAAGTTTTTGGATTTTGATTTGGTTGATTTTACAGGAACCTTGGTTTTCTTTTATTCATTTGTGGGATGTGGGCATTACTGGCTGGCCAGAAATTACTACCCATCCCTAGTTGCCTCTTGAGAAGGTGGTGTTGAGCTACCTTCCTGAACTGCAGCAGTCCACCTAGTTGAGAAGAGAGAGAGAGAGAGAGAGAAAGAAAGAAACTGGGGGGAGAGAGGGAGAAAAGGAGAGAGAGAGGGATATAAGGAGACAGAGAAGGAGAGGGAGAGAGAGAGAGAGAATGAGAAAGACAGACAGATGCAGAGGAAAAGGGAGAAGGAGTGAGAGATAGGGACAAAGAGGGATCTCGAGATAGAGGGAGCAAGAGACAGATGAAGATAGAGACATAGGGAGAGGGAGAGATAGGGCAAGGGAGGAAGGGAGAGGTAGAGAGAAAGAGGAAAGAGGAGAGAATGTGGGAGAGAAAGAGAGTTTGCATTTAGATTTGTACTTGTAATGCCAATGCATGCAAGGCTATGGACCAAAATCTGGAAAATGGGATTAAAAATATTAGATGGTTGTTTTTAACAGACGCAGACTCAAGAGGCTGAAGAGACTTTTTCTGCATTATTGCCCTCTATCCGTCTCTGACTCTATGAGACTGTGTGGCTCAAGAGAGATTATGAAGAGTGTGCGATGGAGAAGATGATAGGGAGACAGAAAGACTGACAGAAAGACAGAAAGAAAGTGATAAAGAGAGAGAAATTGAGAGGGATAGAGATAGAGACAAATTGCATGACAGATAGATAGACAAAGGTAGGGAGAGAGCAATACAGTGAGAGTCATGTCAGAGACAGAGAGAGACAGGCAGACAGACAGTGTAAGTGGAACTGTCAGAAAAGGTGTGATAGAGAGGGCAATACACAGAGATTTTTAACTTTGTCCACCCAAGTGCAACAC
The DNA here is from genome assembly GCF_004010195.1 of Chiloscyllium plagiosum. Classification (NCBI taxonomy): domain Eukaryota; kingdom Metazoa; phylum Chordata; class Chondrichthyes; order Orectolobiformes; family Hemiscylliidae; genus Chiloscyllium; species Chiloscyllium plagiosum. Next base: position 84,422,851 of record NC_057722.1, on the reverse strand, counting down.
CAGCACCTCCACATAATAGGCAGAGGGAGAGAAAGAGAAGGAAGAGGCTGAGAGGGCTGTTGAGAAAGACAAAGAGAGATTGACAGGGAGAGACAGAGATGGAGAGAGAGAAAGAAAGAGACAGAGAGATTGGGAGAGGGAGAGACAGGTTGATATCTGGAGAGAGGAAATAAACAGAGAATACTGGTTCTATCAGAATGATGAATAATTCATTGTAAAAGTAGATTTGTCCTCCGTTAAAGGTTATTTATTTTAAGACCTGTGCTTTTACTCATTCAACAGTGAGTTTAAACCTTTGTAAATTGTTTTCCTTGTTTTTATCAGATCTGTCAGTGATCCTTCTGCATCTCTGATGGTTCAAAAGCTTCAAACTAGCAGAAATTAATCAGCCCTGAGTAGGACTATCGGAGGGAATTCTGATGGGATCTCCTGTTCTCGGCACAAGATGGGAACTCAGAGAACAAATTCATGTTTTGTATAACATTTACTTTGTTCTAAATCTGTTGATGCAATGGTCAAGAAATAAAAACAGCATTTAATTTAACTCATTACTTGCTCTTGAAAGAAAAGTTAGCATTTTGCTGAAGACCAGTTTAGGAGGTTCAAGGTGCATTCCAGAGCTTGAGCACATTAAACCAAGATGTGGAGGAGCTGGTGTTCGACTAGGGTAGGCAAAGTTAAAAATGACACAGCACCAGGTTATAGTCCAATAGATTTATTTGGAAGCACTAGCTTTCGGAGCACTGGTCCTTCATCAGGTAATTGTCAGGAAGCAGTACTTCGAATGCTAGTGCTTCCAAATAAACCTGTTGGATTATAACCTGGTGTTGCATCATTTTTAACATTAAACCAAGGCTGACACCTCAGTATGACTCTGAGGGCATACTCCACAGTCTGAGATATCAAACCAATGTCCCATCCACCTGATTAGCTGCCTAAGAAATATCCATAGCTCAGTTTGGAAAATGAGAAATATTTAATGATCTCTGACCACAGGGGAGGTGCCACAGGACTGGACGACAGCAAATGTGGTTTCATGTTACAAGAAGAGTGGTAGAGGTAGACCAGAGAATTGCAGACCGGAAAGAGTTCAGAAAAGATTTACAAGGATGTTGCCAGGATTGGAGGATTCGAGCTATAGGGAGAGGCTGAACAGGCTGGGGCTGTTTTCCCTGGAGCGTCAGAAGCTGAGGAGTCCCAATAAACTAGAGATCATAAAGCACAGTTCAAAGTGAAATTGACAAACAGTTTATTAGTACAGTGATATCACGGAAGAGTAATTGACTAAGCTGAAACAGCACAGACAGTCTGCCCAGGTAACTGAGAATTCTCTTCTTCGAGCTGAGGATGAAGCCAGGTTTTACAGGAATCTTGTACAATAAGATTAATTAAAATGGGGAAAGATACAATGTATTTGGAAATGGAGTAATCCAATTACAATGGAAAACAGTTATCGGATGAATGTCCTGATTCTCGATACAATGCAACATCCTGACAGTATCAAAGGGTCAGGAGATTCCAGCTCTCTTTACAGGTAGGTGAGAATGTCTCTTTTGAAACAGTAAAGTACTTCCATTGCTCCTGTCCTTGGTGCTGCCTCTCCATCCGACCTGTTCTTTGTGTGGCTTTGGATTTGCTTAGTTATGGGACTGCCCTCGGGACTTTGGATAGCTGTGTTGACCTGGTATTGTTAGTATGTTTTGGGAAGTGTATTCCCTTGTCTGTGAGTGCTGTCTGGTTTCACTTGTCAGCCTGTTTGAGACATTCCGCATGTTTCTGGTACAATTTGGCCAAGTTTGCTTTCCTATGTTCTGTGTGGGCCTACTATGGGTAGGCAGGGTAGCAGATCTTTTCCCACATGATTTCATACAGGTTTATAAAATCATGAGGGGGTACGGATAATAGACCAAGTATTTTCCCGAGGGTGGGGGAGTCCAGAACTAGAGGGCATAGGTTTACAGTGAGAGGGGAAAGATATAAAACAGACCAAAGGGGCAACTTTTTCACACAGAGGGTGGTGCATGTATGGAATGAGCTGCCAGAGGAAGTGGTGGAGGCTGGTACAATTACAACATTTAAGAGACATCTAGATGGGTATATGAATAGGAAGGGTTTAGAGGGATATAGGCCACATGCAAGAAAATGGGACAATATTAGTTTGGGATGTCTGGTCGGCATGGACGAGTTGGGCTAAATGGTCTGTTTCTGTGCTGTACATCTCTATGACTCTGTGAGTCTCACATCAGTGGGAGGGAAACTACTGGAGAAAATTCTGAAGGAGAGAATTAATCTCCACTTAACAAAGTGAGGTTGGATCAGGGATAGTCAGCATAGCTCTGTCAGAAGGAGGTCATGCCTAACCAATCTGTGAAATTTATCAATAAGTTGACCATGTCTTTGGATAGAGTAGGGCAGTTGATGTAGTTTATCTGTATTTCAGCAAGGTCTTTGACAATGTCCCACATGGGAGACTAATACAAAAGGTAAACGTTTTGGTTTGATTTGATTTGATTTATTGTAGTCACATGTGCCAAAGTACAGTGAGAAGCTTTGTTTTGCAGGCAGATCATAGTAAAGAAGGACAAATAGATCATAGGGTGCTTAGACAGAGTAAAGCATACAGATTACATTGTTCAGAATGTGCATGAAGCAAGATAACACTAGCAAGATCAGCATTATTTGAAGTTATTCATCAGTCCATTCATCAGTCTAATAACAGTCAGGAAGAAGCTGTTCCTGAACCTCCTGGTGTGAGTGTGTGTGTGTGTGTGTTCAAACTTCTGTATAATTTGCCTGACAGAAGAGGTTGTAGGACGACTTGACCAGAGTGGGAGGGGTCTTTGATGATATTGGCAGCCTTACTGCAACAAAGAGAACTGTAAATGGAGTCCATGGATGAAAGGGCCATGGGATCCAGGGTAACTTGACAAGATGGATCCAAAATTATTGTAGTGACAGGAGACATGTGGTAGAGGGCTGTTTGTGTGCTTGGAGACCAGAGTGCAGTGGTGTACCAGAGGGATCAGTGCTGGGTCCCTTATTGTTTGTAATATTCATGAATGATGGTGAAGGGAATGTTGGAGGAATGATAAGTAAGTTTCAAGATAATACAGAGATTGTCCAGATGGTTGACAGTGAGGAGGAAGGTGTTACGTTTACAGGAGGATTTAAACGGCTTGGTCAGATAGGCAGATCAGAGGCAGATGGAATTTAACCCGATCAATGTGAGGGATGTAATTTGGAAGAAGGAACAAGACTAGGGAATACTCAATGAATAGCAGGACACTACAAAGCTCGGAGGACCAAAGGGATGTTGGGGAGCTTATCCACAGATCCCTGATGGTGGCAGGACAGGTTAATAGGGTGGTTAAGAAGGCATATGGGGACGCTTGCCTTTATCAGTTGTGGCATAGATTATAAGAACAGGGAAATTATGTTGGAACTGTACACCACTTTGATGAAACTACAGCTGGAGTGCTGTGGGCAGTTCTGTTCTCCCCTCAATAGGAAGGATGTGATTGTGCTAAAGAGAGTGCAGAGGAGATTCACCAGGATGTTGCCTGGGATGGAGCATTTCAATGATGTTAGAAGTTAATAAAGTTAAAACTTTAGAATTACACTACTTCTTAAATACTTATCTATGGGCCTGGATGGGGTCTCTTTCACCCCAATACTGATATCATCACCAGCACACATCCTCTCACCATACCACTGACACAGAACCATGTCACCGTTCTTCAATGCCATCCTGCCTCTGCAGATAACATCACCACCATGAGACAGAGCTGAGCCAGTCTCAGCAATGCAGCTGCCACTGATGCTGCCAAGTGCTGTGCAAAGAAGGTAAGCAGAGTCATGAAATCATACCACATGGAAACAGACCCTTCAGTCTAACTAGTCCACACTGACCATATTCCCAAACTAAATGAGTCCAACTTGCCTGTGTTTGGCTCATAATCCCTCTAAATCTTTTCTTTCATGTACTTATCTAAATGTCTTTCAAATATTGCAACTGTACCTGCATCCATCACTTCCTTTGGCAGTTCATTCTAAACATAAACCACTCTCTGTGTAAAAACGATACTCCTCGTGTCCTTTTTAAAACCTTCTCCTCTCCTTAAAATTATATCCCTTAGTTTTGAATTTCCCCACCCTAGGGAAAAGACTTTTGCTATTCACCTTATCTATGCCCCTCATGATTTTATAAACCCCAATAAGGTCTCCCTGCAACCTCCTACACTCCAGTGAAAAATGGTCCAGACTTACCAGTCTATTTTTAAAATTTGAAATCTCCATTCCCGGTAACATCTTGGTAAATCTCTTCCGAACCCTCTCCAGCTTAATAATATCCTTCCTATAACAGGGTGACCAGACACAGTATTGTAGGAGAGACTTCACCAACATCCTGTACAACCTCAACATAACGTTCCAACTCCTGTACTCAAAGTAAGGTTAAAGTTTTTTAAAAATCAGAGAAAGAAGATTAAAGCAGACAGAGTAGATGAGTCTCCACTGGACTTCAGCCTGGTTTTGTGTTGGTCTTCAACCCGGGTCCGCATTGGGCATCAACTGGGTCAGCGCTGGGTAACAACCTGGGCCTGCGCTGGGCATCAACCTGGGTCCATGCTGGGCATCAAGCTGGGTCCGCGCTGGGCATCAACCTGGGTCCGCGCTGGGCATCAACCTAGTCCAATAGGGCATCAACCTGGGTCCACACTGGGCATCAACCTGGGTCCGCACTGGGCATCAAGCTGGGTCCACACTGGGCATCAACCTGGTCCACACTGGGCATCAACCTGGGTCCGCGCTGGGCATCAACCTGGTCCACATTAGGCATCAACCTGGGTCTGCACTGGGCATCAAGCTGGGTCCGCACTGGGCATCAAGCTGGGTCCACACTGGGCATCAACCTGGGTCCGCACTGGGCATCAACTCGGGGTCTGCACTGGGCATCAACCTGGGTCCACACTGGGCATCAACTCGGGGTCCACACTGGGCATCAACCTGGGTCCACACTGGGCATCAACTCGGGGTCCACACTGGGCATCAACTCGGGGTCCACACTGGGCATCAACCTGGGTCCACACTGGGCATCAACTTGGGTCCGCACTGGGCATCAAGCTGGGTCCGCACTGGGCATCAAGCTGGGTCCACACTGGGCATTAACCTGGGTCCGCACTGGGCATCAACTCGGGGTCTGCACTGGGCATCAACCTGGGTCCACACTGGGCATCAACTCGGGGTCCACACTGGGCATCAACCTGGGTCCACACTGGGCATCAACCTGGGTCCGCATTGGGCATCAACCTGGGTCCACACTGGGCATCAACTCGGGGTCCGCACTGGGCATCAACTCGGGGTCCGCACTGGGCATCAACCTGGGTCTCCGCTGGTTATCAACCCGGGGTCCGCACTGGGCATCAACTCGGGTCCACGCTGGTCCTCGATTCATCACTAATCATGCCAGCAGGGCAAGAGGTAAGTAGGAAGGATAGAAAAACAAGAAAAGGGGAACAAAAAGAAAAAAACAGATGGTGTGGATGAGGTCTGGCTCAGGAATCCTACTCCGCCACCACCTTTGAGGTAAAGATTTAAAGAGGAAGGCATGAGATTTAGAACAGATTTAAGGTCTGAAAGTGGATAAATGAGCTGAACCAGATATGCTACACCCCAGAGTTCTAAGGGAGATAGCTGAAGAGATAGTGGAGGCTTTAGTGCTGATCTTTCAGGAATCACTGGAGTCAGGGAGGGTCCTATGGACTGGAAAATCACTAATGTGGCACCCCTGTTTAAGAAGGGAGTAAGGAAAAAGGTCGGAAATTATAAGCTGATTAACCTGACCTCATTTGTTGGTAAGATTTTGGAGTCAATTGTGAAGAATGAGACTTCTGAATATTTGTAAGTATATGATAAAATAAGGCAAAGGTTATAGTCCAACAGGTTTATTTGGAAGCACTAGCTTTCGAAGCACTGCTCCTTCTTCACGTGATTGTGAAGTAGGACCTTAAGACACAGAACTTATAGCATAAAGTTACAGTGTCATAAAGTTACAGTGTCATACAAACAAAATGATATACTAAACAAAGTTTAATTTTGTCCACTTCAGTCCGACACAGGCTCCTCCACAGCATAGTTTCATCAATGGGAAGTCATGCCTGACAAATCTGCTACAATTCTTTGAGTAAATAACAAGCAGGTTAGACCAAGGAGAACCAATGCATGTTATCTACCTGGACTTCCAGAAGGTCTTTGACAAGGTGCTGCTCAGGAAGTTGCTGAGTAAGATAAGGGTCCATGGTGTTAGAGGCAAGGTGTTAGCATGGATAGAAGCATGGCTGTCTGGCAGAAAGCAGAGAGTGGGGATAGAAGGGTCCTTCTCAGGATGGCAGCCAGTGACAAATGATGTTCCATAAGGCTCAGTGCTGGAGTCACAATGTTTCACTTTATCTATTAACGATCTATATTAGATTAGATTACTTTACAGTGTGGAAACAGGCCCTTCGGCCCAACAAGTCCACATCGACCCACCGAAGCGCAACCCACCCATACCCCTACATTTACCCCTTACCTAACACTACGGGCAATTTAGCATGGCCAATTCACCTGACCTGCACATCTTTGGACTTTGTGGGAGGAAACCGGAGCACACGGGGAGAATGTGCAAACTCCACACAGTTGCCTGAGGCGGGAAATGAACCCGGGTCTCTGGCGCTGTGAGGCAGCAGTGCTAACCACTGTGCCACTGTGCCGCCCACGGTGAAGGAACTGAGGACAGTCTGACTAAATTTGCAAGTGATAGGCAGAGGGATAGGTAGCATTGAGGAGGTGAGGAGGCTGCAAAAAGAGTTGGACAAGTTAGGAGAGTGGGCAAAGAAGTGGCAGATGAAATACAAAGTGGGAAAGTGTGAAGTCATGCACTTTGGTAGGAAGAATAGAGGCATAGACGATTTTCCAAATGGGGAGAAAATTTAGAAGTCTCAAGTGCAAAGAGACTTGGGAATTCTAGTCTAGAATTCTCTCAAGGTAAATTTGCAGGTTGAGTCAGTAGTTAGGAAGGCAAATGTAACTGTCATTCATCGCGATAAGATTAGAACATAAAAGCAGGGATGTACCTCTGAGGCTTTCTACAGCTCTGGTCAGACCATACATCAGGAAAGATGTACTGGCCCTGGAGCAGGTCCAGAGGAGGTTCACAAGAATGATCCAGGAATGAAAGGCTTAACATATGAGGAAAATTTGAGGTCTCTGTGAATATTGTTACAACATGGGGTAAACCTGCCCTACTAATTTAACCCAACAACACATAAAAGAGATTTAACCTGTGCTGTAATCTGTTAAAATTTGAGAGGCAAGAAACTATTCTCAAAAGTCACTATCTAAAGTAAAAATTAACAACTTTTTAAGTCTAACATAGATAGTGAGGCGAGGAACAGGGAGCAGGCGCAGCTTAACACGTGGCTGCGCAGTTGGTGTAGGAGGGAGGGCTTCAGAGATGTAGATAATTGGGATGCCTTCTGGGGAAGGTGGGACCTGTACAAGAAGGACGGGTTGCATCTGACCTGGAAGGGGACCAAGGTCCTGGGTGGAAGGTTAGCTCGAGTAGTTCGAGAGGGTTTAAACTAGTATGGCAGGGGAGTGGGAACCTGAGCTGTATACCGGAGGTGAGAGTTGATGCAGATGAGGCAATAGCAAGAGGTAGACCAGCTAGTGGGAAGGATTTTCCTGGGAAGGAACCAAGGTATCAGTTAAAGTGTGTTTGCTTTAATGCAAGGAGT
>NC_057722.1:84413294-84414349 GCF_004010195.1 Chiloscyllium plagiosum | reverse complement strand
CTGGGGGAGAGGTAGGTGGGATAACGATAGGTGGATGCAGGTAGGGGAGTATTATGATAGGTCAGTGGGAAGGGTGGAGTGCATAGGTGGGAAGGAAGAGGGACAGGTAAGGTCAGGTCAAGGAGACGGGGAGGAGAGTAAGGGCTGGACATAGGATAACGTTGCGGGGGGGGAGATAGAGAAGTTAATAGAATGGAAGGGAGGAGGCAGGACTAGAAAGGAATCCGGGAGGGGGGGAGGGTAGTAGGTATAAACTTAGTTAGAGACAAAAAAAATGAAAATTAGGTATAAACTTGGTTAGAGACAACCTCATCCCTGTCTCCTTGACCTGACCTTGCCTGTCCATCTTCCTTCCCACCTATCCACTCCACCCTTCCCACTGACCTATCACAATAGGTCTGCAAGGTGTTAGAAAAGATTCTGAGGGATAGGATTTATGACCATCTGGAAGAGCATATGCAGTCAACACGGCTTTGTGAGGGGCAGGTCATGCCTCACCAACCTTATCGAGTTCTTTGAGGATGTGACTAGAAACGTTGGTGAGGGTCGAGCTGTGGATGTGGTGTATATGGACTTTAGCAAGGCATTTGATAATGTTCCCCACGGTAGGCTCATTCAGAAGGTCAGGAGGAGTGGGATATAGGGTAACGTAGCTGTCTGGATACAGAATTGGCTGGCCAACAAAGACAGCGAGAGGTAGTAGAAGGAAAATATTCTGTCTGGAAGTCTGTGGTGAGTGGTGTTCCACAGGGCTCTGTCCTTGGGCCTCTACTGTTTGTAATTTTTATTAATGACTTGGATGAGGGGATTGAAGGATGGATCAGCAAGTTTGAAGATGACACAAAGGTTGGAGGTGTCGTTGACAGTATAGAGGGCTGTTATAGGCTGCAGCGGGACATTGACAGGATGCAGAGATAGGCTGAGAGGCGGCAGATGGAGTTCAAACAGGATAAATGCGAGGTGATGCATTTTGGAAGGTCGAATTTGAAAGCTGAGTACAGGATTAAGGATAGGATTCTTGGCAGTGTGGAGGAACAGAGGGATCTTGGGGTGCA
>NC_057722.1:84398118-84413191 GCF_004010195.1 Chiloscyllium plagiosum | reverse complement strand
GGTTCAGAGGAGGTTTACCAGGATGCTGCCTGAACTGGAGGGCTTATCTTATGAAGAGAGGTTGGAGAAAAGGAGGAGGAGGAGGTGTACAAGATAATGAGAGACATAGATAGAGTCAATAGCCAGAGACTATTTCCCAGGGCAGAAATGGCTAACACGAGGGGTCATAGTTTTAAGCTGGTTGGAGGAAAGTATAGAGGGGATGTCAGAGGCGGGTTCTTTACACAGAGAGTTGTGAGAGCATGGAATGCGTTGCCAGCAGCAGTTGTGGAAGCAAGGTCATTGGGGACATTTAAGAGACTGCTGGACATGTATATTGTCACAGAAATTTGAGGGTGCATACATGAGGATCAATGGTCGGCACAACATTGTGGGCTGAAGGACCTGTTCTGTGCTGTACTGTTCTATGTTCTAACATAGATTATTAACTAACAACTATTTATAACTCCTTTCTCTGACCCATCTTTTACCTTCCCCGCTACAATACTAGTCCGATTAAACCCCTGATTAGGATTTACCAAAAAATTCAAATATCAAACCCAGCCGGCTGTCGAATTTTCTCTTTGCATCTTCCTCTGTCTTCTTTTCTTCTTCGTAGGGATTTCTGTTTCACAGATCATTGACAGATAAAGATACCTTAGAACCATAGTGTCATACAGATGTACAGCATGGAAACAGACCCTTCGGTCCAACTCATCCATGTCCACCAGATATCCCAACCCAATGTAGTCCCACTTGCCAGCACCCGGCCCATATCTCTTTAAACCCTTCCTATTCATATACCCATCCAAATGCCTCTTAAATGTTGCAATCGTATCAGCCTCTACCACATCCTCTAGCAGCTCATTCTATACACGTACCATCCGGTGCGTGAAAAAGTTGCCCCTTAGGTTTCTTTTATATCTTTCCCCTCTCACCCAAAACCTATGCCCTCTAAGGAAAGCATACCAAATGCCTTCTTCACTATCTTATCTACTTGTGATTCCACTTTCAAGGAACGATGAACCTGCACTCCAAGGTCACTTTGTTCAGCAACACTCCCTAGGACCTTACCATTAAGTGTATAAGTCCTGCTGAGATTTGCTTTCCCAAAATGCAACACCTTGCATTTATCTGAATTAAACTCTGTCTGCCACTTCTCAGCCCATTGGCCCATCTGGTCAAGGTCCTGTTGTAATCTGAGGTAACCCTTTTCGCTGTCCACTTCACCTCCAATTTTGGTGTCATCTACAAACTTACTAACTATACCTCTTATGCTCACATCCAAATCATTTATGTAAAAGACAAAAAGTAGAGGACCCAGCACCGATCCTTGTGGCACTCCACTGGTCACAGGCCTCCAGTCTGAAAAACAACCCTCCAACACCACCCTCTGTCTTCTACTTTTGAGCCTTTAACAGAGCTAATTTACAGGCAGTCTGCACATGTTAGTGACTTGACAATTCTACCCCAAATTGTTCAATTTTCCCTGGCCTTTTACCCCAATGCATTGGATCATTTTATTGGTTTTTAATATTGTCAATATCCTAAATTCAAACTTGATTGGATATTGGCGTAAATTAAATTGATTGGACTAATTTGAATTTGTTTTTGTTTCCAGGCAACCCAGCCAGTTCTAGCTGTTCTGAACCAAACATTACATTGTAAATTCTCCAGTGCTCTAAGTGCTTTTTTAAGTCTTTCAACTCTCTACTTAGGCATTTGGTATGCTATCCTTTATTGGTCAGAGTATTGAGTACAGGAGTTGGGAGGTCATGTTCCGGCTGTACAGGACATTGGTTAGGCCACTTTTGGAATATTACGTACAATTCTGATCTCCTTCCTATCGGAAAGATATTTTGAAACTTGAAAGGGTTCAGAAAAGATTTACAAGGATGTTGCCAGGGTTGGTGGATTTGAGCTATAGGGAGAGGCTGAATAGGCTGGGGCTGTTTTCCCTGGAGCGTCAGAGGCTGAGGGGTGACCTTATAGAGGTTTATAAAATCATGAGGGGCATAAATAGGATAAATAGACAAGGTCTTTTCCCTGGGGTGGGGGAGCCCAGAACGAGAGGGCATAGGTTTAGGGTGAGAGGAGAAAGATATAAAAGAGACCTAAGGGGCAACTTTTTCACACAGAGGGTGGTACGTGTATGGAATGAGCTGCCAGAGGAAGTGGTGGAGGCTGGTACAATTACAACATTTAAAAGGCATCTGGATGGGTATATGATTAGAAAGAGTTTTGAGGGATATGGGCCAGGTACTGGCAGGTGGGACTAGATTGGGTTGGGATATCTGGTTGGCATGGACGAGTTGGACCAAAGAGTCTGTTTCCATGCTATATCTCTATGACTCTATGACTCTATCCCTTTATAACACTATACTCAATAGAGTTTAGAAGGATGAGGGGAGATCTAATTGAAACTTTACATAATATTGAACAGAGTCAACATTGGGAACATATTTCCATTGGCAGAACAGACAAGAAGCCCAGGGCACAGCCTTAGAGTGAAGGGAAGACCCTTTAGAATGGAGATAAGGAGTTACTTCTTTAGCAAAGAGTGGTGAATCTGTGGAACTCATTACCACAGAAGGTTGTGGAGGGCCAGGTCATTGAGTATATTTAAAACAGAGATAGATAAGTTCTTGACTGCCAAGGGGATCAAAGGTTATGGGGAGAAAGTGGGAAAATGGGGTTGAAAAATGCATCAGCCATAATTGAATGGCAGAGCAATTCGATGGCCTAATTTTCGCTCCTATGTCTTATGGTCTTCTGATTTGAGGAAGGGCTTTTTATTTCAGAGGATGGTAGGGGTCTGGAATGTTTTGCCTGGAAGGGTAATCAAGGTGGGAAATCTCACAACTTGGTGAGTTTCTCCAGCAATTTCTGTTTTTCTTTCAGATCTCCAACATCAGCAGTTCTTTGATTTTTGCTAACATCCTGCTGAATCCTGGCTTCACTCTCTCTCACGCAATCATATCCTTTCTGTAATTTGGTGACCAAAACTGCAAGATGGTTTGGCAGATTTGGAGAGAGAGAATGTTCTGCAATAAAGCTAAGGGATGGTCTCTTCACTCTCGGAGAGGCTGCAGACAGACAAGATTTTAATAAAAACCTTAAGAGCTGTGGATGCTGTAAATCAGAACAAAAACAGAAGCTGCTGGAAAAGCTCAGCAGGTCTGGCAGCATCTGTGAAGAGAAATCAAAATCATTTTGTATTCAGCAGTAGCAAGAGAAGGAGCACCAACCAGGGGGCTGACGGGAAGGTGAGTCACTGATTTAAAACTTACCTCATGAATAGGTGGAGCACATGCTGAGCAAGAATGGACACAGGACGGCTGAGTAAGTGGAGTAATATATTTGGGTGGTTGTGTTACCCGAAACACTACTTAGGTAATGTCTCCCACCCATCCTCCTCCTCTAACCAAAACATAAAGAGTTCTGTGCATCAGATTGGTAAGGTAACTAGTTTTTTTTTTAGTTTTATTTACAGTCTCTTTGGGAATTTAGAATAGTGTGGATGGAGGTTCGGGCAGTTGAATGTTCCTGCTGCAGGATGTAGGAGGTAAGGGTCACCACTAGTGTCCCTACTGACTGCATTTGTGGGGAGTGCACCCAACTCCAGCTCTTCGAAAATCACATTAGGGAACTGAAGCTGGAGCTGGATGAACTTTGGATCATTTGGGAGGTGGAGGGGGTTACTGAGAGGAATTACAGGGAATTAGTCACACCTCAGGTACAAGAAGAAGATAGATGGGTTACCGTTAGGGGATGGAAAGGGAACCGGCAGACAGTGCAGGGATCCCCAGTGGCCGTTCCCCTCAATAACAAGTATATTGTTTTGGATACTGTTGGGGGAGATGACTTACCAGGGATAAGCCATGGGGCACAGGTCTCTGGCACAGAGTCTGTCCCTGTTGCTCAGAAGGGAAGGGGAAGAGGAGAAGAGCATTAGTCATTGGGGACTGCATAGTTAGGGGGACAGATAGGAGGTTCTGTGGGAACAAGAGAGACTCGCGGTAGGTGTGTTGCCTCCCAGGTGCCAGGGCTCGTGATGTCTTGGATCGTATGTTCAGGATCCTTGAGGGGGTGGGGAAGCAGACCCAAGTTGTGGTCCACATTGGGACCAACGACATAGGTAGGTAAAGGAATGGAGATGTAAGACAGAAGTACAGGGAGCTAGGATGGAAGGTTAGAGCTAGAACAAACGGGGCGGCACGGTGGGACAGTGGTTAGCACTGCTGCCTCACAGCGCCAGAGACCCGGGTTCAATTCCCGCCTTAGGCGACTGACTGTGTGGAGTTTGCACGTTCTCCCCGTGTCTGCATGGGTTTCCTCCGGGTGCTCCGGTTTCCTCCCACAGTCCAAAGATGTGCAGGTCAGGTGAATTGGCCACGCTAAATTGTCCATAGTGTTAGGTAAGGGGTAAATGTAGGGGTGTGGGTGGCTTGCGCTTCGGCGGGTCGGTGTGGACTTGTTGGGCCAAAGGGCCTGTTTCCACACTGTAAAGTAATCTAAACAGAGTTGTTGCCTCTGGGAGAAAGTGAGGACTGCAGATGCTGGAGATCAGAGTCGAGTGTGGTGCTAGAAAAGCACAGCATCTGAGGAGCAGGAGAATCAACATTTCGTTATAAGCCCTTCATCAGGAGTTGTTGTCTCTGGTTTTTTTCCTGTGCCACCTGCTAGCGAGGTGAGGAATAGGGACAGAGTGGGGTTGAACACGTGGCTACAGGGATTGTGCAGGAGGGAGGGTTTTGGATTCCTGGATAAGTGGGACGTCTACAAACAGGTTGGCCTTAACCTGAACCAGAAGGGTACCAATATCCTGAGGGGTGGGGGTAGTTTGCTAATGCTCTTCAGGAATGTTTAAACTAATTCAGCAGGAGGATGGGAACCTAAATTGGAGTTAGAACATAGAACACACAGCATAGAACAAAACAGTGTAGAACAGGCCCTTCAGCCCTCGATGTTGCGCTGACCTGTGAACTATTCTTAGCTTGTCCCCCTACACTATCCCAAAGTCATCTATGTGCTTATCCAAGGATTGTTTAAATCTCCCTAATGTGGCTGAGTTGACTTTATTAGCAGGTAGGTCATTCCACGCCCTTAACCCTCTCTGAGTAAAGAACCTGCCTCTGACATCTGTCTTAAATCTATCACCCCTCAATTTGTAGTTATGCCCCTTCGTACAAGCTGACATCATCATCCTAGGAAAAAGACTTTCACTGTCTACCCTACCTAATCCTCTGATCATCTTGTATGTCTCTATCAAATCCCCTCTTAGCCTTCTTCTTTCCAATGAGAACAGACCCAAATCTCTCAGCCTTTCCTCATAAGACCTTCCCTCCAGATCAGGCAACATCCTGGTAAGTCTCCTCTGCACCTTTTCCAATGCATCCACATCCTTCCCGAAATATGGAGACCAGAACTGCACACAATATTCCAAGTACGGCCGCACTAGCGTTTTGTATAGTTGCAATAAAACCTAAAACCTAACCTAAGCCTTCTTAACAGCACTATCAACCTGGTTAGCAACTTTCAGGGATCTATGTACATAGACTCCTAGACCCATCTGCACATCCACATTACTAAGAATCTTTCCATTGACCCAGTACTCTGCCTTCCTGTTATTCTTCCCAAAGTGCATCACCTCACATTTAGCTGCATTGAACTCCATTTGCCACCTCTCAGCCCAATTCTGCAGTTTATCCAAATCTCCCTGCAACCTATAACATTCTTCCACACTGTCCACCACTCCACCAATTTTAGTGTCATCTGCAAATTTACTAATCCATCCACCTATGCCTGCATCTAAGTCATGTATAAAAATGACAAACAGCAGTGGTCCCAAAACAGACCCACAGCACTAGTAACCGGACTCCAGGCTGAATATTTTCAATCAACCACCACTCGCTGCCTTCTTTCAGAAAGCCAGTTTCTAATCCAAACTGCTAAATCACCCTCAATTCCATGCCTCTGCATTTTCTCCAACAGCCTACCATGTGGAACCTTATCAAGGCTTTACTGGAGTCCATGTATACCACGCCAACTGCCCTACCCTCATCTACATGCTTGGTCACCTTCTCAAAAAACTCAATGAGGTTTGTGAGATATGACCTGCCCTTGACAAAACCATGTTGATTATCTGAAATCAAATTGTTGTTTGCTAGATGATTATAAATCTACTCTCTTATAATCCTTTCCAAAACCTTTCCCACAACAGAAGTAAGGCTCACTGGTCTAAAATTACCTGGGTCATCTCTACTGCCCTTCTTGAACAAGGGCACAACATTTGCAATCCTCCAGTCCTCTGGTACTAAACCTGTAGACAATGATGATGCAAATATCAAAACCAAAGGCTCTGCTATCTCCTCCCGAGCTTCCCAGAGAATCCTCGGATAAATCCAATCGGCCCAGGGGACTTGTCTACTTTCACTTCTTCTATCTAGTTATGAACACCTGTTCATAACTAACCTTGATCCTTACTAGTCTAATATCTCGTACCTCATTCTTCTCCTCTACAATATTCTCCTTTCCCTGAGTGAAAACCGATGAGAAATGTTTGTTTATCAACTCTCCAATCTCCACAGGGTCCTCACTCAACTTCCCACTTCTGTCTTTGAAGTTCTAGTATACAGGAGGTTGAGAGTAGTGAGGTCATAAATAAGATTTCAAGGTCAGGAAAAGGAAGGGAGGAAAAAGAAGGTGAGTCCAATAGTTTAAATACCTTACTTCAGGCTTTAGGACCTCCATTTGCTGAGAGGTGCGAGGGAGGAGGGAAGGATTTCTGGGGAGTTTTTAAGTGGGTGAGATTTACCCCTGACTAATACACCTAACATTACAGGCAATTTAGCCTGGCCAATCATCTAACCTGCACATTTTTGGACTGTTGGAGGAAACCGGAGCACCCAGAGGAAACCCACGCAGACACGGGGAGAATGTGCAAATTCCACACAGACAGTTGCCTGAGGCAGGAATTGAACCCGGGTCTCTGGCGCTGTGAGTAGCAGGGTTGTTGTTATGGGTGATTTCAACTTTCCCAATATCGAATGGAACCTCCTTAGTGCAGATGGTTTGGACGGAGCCGTTTTTGTCAGATGTGTTCAGGAGGGTTTCCTTACTCAGTATGTAGACAGACCGACGAGGGGAGAGGCCATTTTGGATTTGGTGCTCGGCAACGAGCCAGGACAGGTGTCAGATCTCGCGGTGGGAGAGCACTTTGATGAAAGTGATCACAACTGCCTCACATTTAGCATAGCCTTGCAGATTGAAAGGTGCAGTTACCGAAGGAAAATATTTAATTGGGGAAAAGGAAATTATGATGCTATCAGACAGGCGTTGGGAAGTACAGACTGGGAGCAATTGTTCCACAGAAAGGGCACAGCAGACATGTGGAGACTATTTAAGGAGAAGTTGTTGTAAGTGATGCACAAATTTATTCCTCTGAGACAGGTAAGAAGGGGTAAGATTAGGGGTGGAACGGTGGCTCAGTGGTCAGCACTGCTGCCTCATAGCAACAGGGTCCCAGGTTCGATTCCAACCTCAGGTGACTGTCTGTGTGGGGTTTGCACATTCTCCCTGTGTCGACGTGGGTTTCCTCCGGGTGCTCCAATTTCCTCCCACAGTCCAAAGATGTGCAGGTCAGGTGAAATGGCCATGCTAAATTGCCCGTAATGTTAGGTGCATTAGTCAAAGGGAAATGGGTCTGGGTGGGTTGCTCTTCGGAGGGTGGGTTTCCTCCAGGTGCTCCAATTTCCTCCCACAGTCCAAAGATGTGCAGGTCAGGTGAAATGGCCATGGTAAATTGCCCGTAATGTTAGGTGCATTAGTCAAAGGGAAATGGGTCTGGGTGGGTTGCTCTTCGGAGGGTCGGTGTGGACTTGTTGGGCCAAAGGGCCTGTTTCCACACTGTAGGGAATCTAATGAACCTTGGATGACGAAAACAGAGGACCTTCTCGTCAAAAGGAAGAAGGCAGCTTACGTAAGGTGGAGGAAGCAAGGATCTAGCACAGCTTTAGAGGATTACAGGCTTGCTAGTAAGTTGTTCAGAAATGGACTGAGGAGAGCCAGGAGGGGGCACAAAAAAGGCTTGGCAGGAAGGATTAGGGAGAACCCAAAGGCATTTTACTCATACGTGAGGAATAAGAGAATGATCAGGGAGAAGGTAGGACCAGTCAGGGTAGCGTAGGGAACTAGTGCGTGGAGTCTGAGCAGATAGGGGAAGCCCTAGGTGAGTTTTTTGCTTCAGTTTTCACAAAGGAAAGGGAACTTGTTGTAATTGAAAACTTAGAGGAGCTGGGATACAGTCTTGACCAGGTCAAGGTTGATGAAGTTGATGGGCTAGAAATTTTGGAAAACATTAAGATTGATAAGTCTTCGGGGCCAGACCAGATTTATCCTAGGCTGCTCCGGGAAATGAGAAAGGAGGTTGCTAAGCCACCGGCGAGGATATTTGCCTTCTCACTCTCCACGGGAGTCGTACCGGAGGATTGGAAGGAGGCGAATGTTGTTCCTCTTTTCAAGGAGGGGAATTGGAAAATTCCTGGCAATTACAGATCAATCAGTCTCACGTCTGTGGTCAGCAAAGTTTTGGAAAGAATTCTGAGATAGGATTTATGACTATTTGGCAAAGCGGCAGGTCATGCCTCACAAATCTTACTGAGTTCTTTGAGAAGGTGACGAGACAGGTCAACGAAGGTCAAGCAGTGGATGTGGTGTATATGGATTTCAGCAAGGCATCTGATAGGTTTCCCCATGGTAGGCTCATTCATAAAGTCTCCCTGTATGGGAGACAGGGAGATTTGGCTATCTGGATTCAGAATTGGTTGGCTGACAGAAGGCAGAGAGCGGTTGTAGATGGAAAGTATTCTGCCTGGAGGTCAGTGTTGAGTGGGGTCCTGGAGGGCTCTGTTCTTGGGCCTCTGCTCTTTGTAGTCTTTATAAATGACTTGGATGAGGAGGTTGAGGGATAGGTTAGTAAATTTGCAGATGACATAAAGGTTGGAGGTGTCGTCGATTGTATAGAGGGCTACTGCAGGCTGTAGCGCGACATAGACAGGATGCAGAGCTGGACTGAGAAATGGCAGATGGAGTTCAACCTGGATAAATGCGAAGTGATGCATCTTGGAAGGTCAAACTTGAATACTGAATATAGGATTAAAGACAGGATTCTTGGCAGTGTGGAAGAACAGAGGGATCTGGGTGTATAAGTACATAGATCCCGCAAAGTTGCCACCCAACTGGATAGGGTTGTTAAGAAAGCATATGGTGTTTTGGCTTTCATTGACAGGGGAATCAAATTTAAGAGCTGCGAGGTTTTGCTGCAGCTCTACAAATCCCTGGTGAGACCACACTTGGAATATTGTGTCCAGTTCTGGTCGCCCTCCTATAGGAAAGATACAGAGGCTTTGGAGAGGGTGCAAAGAAGGTTTACCAGGATGCTGCCTGGACTGGAGGGCTTGCCGTATGAAGAAAGGTTGAATAAGCTCGGAATTTTCTCTCTGGAGAGAAGGAGGAAGAGAGGAGACCTGATAGAGGTGTACAAAATAAAGAGAGGAATAGATAGAGTCAATAGCCAGAGTCTTTTCCCCAGGGCAGGATCAACTGGTACGAGAAGTCATAGTTTGAAGGTAGTAGGAGGAAGGTATAAAGGAAACGCCAGAGATAGTTTTTTTATGCAGAAAGTTGTGAATGCATGGAATGCGTTGCCAGTTGAGGTGGTGGAAGCAGAGTCATTGGGGACATTTAAGCGACTGCTGGACATGCACATGGATAGCAGTGAATTGAGGGGTGCATAGGTTACATTACTATATTTTACATTAGGATTAAGTCTTGGCACAACATTGTGGGCTAAAGGGCCTGTTCTGTGCTGTATGTTTCTATGGTCTATGTCACAAGAAGGTGGTTCACTTCAACGTCAGGAGCATCCAAAATAAGGTGGGTGAACCTGCAACATGGGTTGGTACCTGGGGCTTTGATGTTGTGGCCATTTCGGAGACATGGATAGAGCAGGGACAGGAATGGTTGCTGCAGGTTCCGGGATTTAGATGTTTCAGTCAGAACAGAGAAGATGGCAAAAGAGAGGGAGGTGTGGTATTGTTCATCAAGAACGGTATTATGGTGGCAGAAAGCATGATTACAGACTCATCTACTCAGATAGTTTGGGGTGAGGTTAGAAACAGGAAAGGAGAGGTCACCCTGTTGGGAGTTTTCTATCGGCCTCTGAATAGTTCCAGAGATATAGAGGAAAGGATAGCAAAGATAATTCGGGATTGGAGTGAGAGTAATAGGGTAGTTGTTATGGGGGACTTTCCAAATATCGACTGGGAACACTATAGTTCGGGTACTTTAGATGGGTCAGTTTTTGTCCAGTGTGTGCAGGAGGGCTTCCTGACACAGTATGTAGACAGGCCAACAAAGGGCGAGGCCACATTGGATTTGGTACTGGGCAATGAACCCCCCAGGTGTTAGATTTGGAGGCAAGTGATAGTGACTACAATTCAGTTATATTTACAATAACAGTGTATATACCACAAGGCAAGAGCTATAGCTGGGGGAAAGGCAATTATGATGCAATTAGGCAAGATTTAGGATGCATTGGATGGGGAAGGAAATTGCAGGGGATGGGCATAATTGAAATGTGGAACTTATACAAGGACCAGCTACTGTGTGTCCTTGATAAGTATGTATCTGTGAGTACACGGTTAGCAATCAGTGAGTATACAGTATAAATTACTCACTTTTAGGTCCAGCATTGTTCAGTTCCTGGAGGCAGTCGGAGACGTCACAAAGTTATATATTTGGGGGATTACTTTACCCAAAACACTACTCGGGTAGTTTCTCTCACCCATCCTCCTCCTCTAACCAAAAAATAAGCTCTGTGCGTTGGTTGGTAAGGTGACAAGTATTTTCTTTTGTTTTTCATTTTTTTCAGCCATCTATTTGGAAATTTAAAACAGATGGCAGTTAGGACAGTTGAATGTTCCTTCTGCAGATTGTGGGAGGTAAGAGTCACCTCTAGTGTCCCTGCTGACTGCATTTGTGGGAAATGCACCCAACTCCAGCTCCTTGAGAACCACGTTAGGGAATTAGAGCTGGAACAGGATGAACTTCAGGTCATTCAGGAGGCAGAGGGGGTTATTGAGAGGAGTTACAGGGAGGTAGTTGCTCCACAGTCACATGAAGCAGGTAGATTGGTTAGGAAAGGGAACCAGCAGGCAGTGCAGGGATCTCCTGTGGTTGTTCCCCTCAACAAGTAGAATACCCTTTTGAATACTGTTGGGGGGAATGACTTACCAGGGGTAAGCAATGGGGCACAGGTCTCTGGCGCAAAGTCTGTCCCTGTTGCTCAGAGGGTAAGGGGGAAGAGGAGCAGAGTTTTGTCATTGGGGACTCCATAGTTAGGGGGACAGATAGGAGGTTCTGTGCGAAAGAGAGAGACTCAAAGTTAATGTATTGCCTTCCAGGTGCTAGAGTTCGTGATGTCTCTGATCGTGTTTTTGGGATCCTTGAGGAGGAGGGGGAACAGCCCAATCACGGTTCATATAGGCACCAATGACATAGGTTGAAAAAGGGATGGGGATTTAAGGCACAAATTCAGGGAGCTAGGGTGAAAGCTGAGAGCTAGAACAAAAGGAATTGTTGTCTCTGGTTTGTTGCCTGTGCCACGTGCTAGTGAGGCGAGGAATAGGGAGAGAGAGGAGCTGAACACGTGGCTGCAGGTATGATGCAGGAGGGAAGGTTTTGGATTCCTGGATAATTGGGGCTCTCTCTGGGGTAGGTGGGATTCTACAAACAGGATGGTCTTCACCTGAACCAGAGGGGTACCAATATCCTGGGGGGGAGATTTGCAAATGCACTTCGCGGGGAGTTTAAACCAATGGAGCAGGGGATGGGAACCTGAATTGTAGTTCCTGTGTACAGGAGGTTGAGGGTAGTGAGGTCAGGGATAGGTTTACAAGGTCGTGAGAGGGCACCGGCAATCAGAATGTCGGTTTGAAATGTGTGTACTTCAACTCCAGGAGCATCTGGAATAAGATGGGTGAACTTGCAGGATGGCTTGGTACCTAGGATTTCGGGGCTGGGGCTTGGTTAAGGTGGCTTTGCTCATCAAGGCTGGTATGTTTGAGGACTCATCCAATGAGGTAGTTTAGGCTGAGGATAGAAACAGGAAGGTAGAAGTCACCCTGTTGGGAGTTTTCTATAGGCCTCCAAATAGTTCCAGGGATGTAGAGGAAAGGATAGCAAAGATGATTTTCAATAGGAGCGAGAGTGACAGGGTAGTTGTTATGGGAGACTTTGACTTCCCCAATATTGACCGGGAATATTATAGTTCAAGTAGTATAGATGGGTCAGTTTTTGGATCAGTGGTGCTGGAAGAGCACAGCAATTCAGGCAGCATCCGAGGAGCTTCGAAATCAACGTTTCGGGCAAAAGCCCTTCATCAGGAATAAAGGCAGAGAGTCTGAAGCATGGAGAGATGATGCCTACTTACGGGCAGTTTATGCCTGGTATTTAAATGCCCTGGCTGTAGTGTTGGCAGCAGGGTGGAAAGTTGGATTTTGGGATGTGTAGATGACTCCCTTGAGCAGGGGGTGAGTACACCTATTCAGCACCATTGGCACTTTATATGTTGGTTTGTTTTTTGGTTTTTGTTGTATATAATCTTTGATAGCTTTGTAGGTTTGTTAACTGTAATAGTTTTAGTTTATGTGGTTTTTAAGTTCGCTGGAGCTTGTGACACTAAGGCTCTGCGATTTGTGGTTCAAGTTCCTCCTCTCTGGAATCTAAATGTTACTGCAGAGGGTTATGGCTAATGACTTCATTAAATAGTGTACCTGGAACATCAAGGGAAGTCACTCACAACTTAAGAGGAAGAAGGTAAAGTGCCAGGATGTGAGGGTGGGTCGTAGGGGGGTGTGGACCTGACCAGGTAGTCACGGAGGTAACGGTCTTTGCGGAATGCGGAGAGGGGTGGGGAGGGAAATATATTGCGGAGAGGGGTGGGGAGGGAAATATGCGGAGAGGGGTGGGGAGGGAAATAGGGTCAGTTTTTGTCCAATGTGTGTAGGAGGGTTTCCTGACACAGGGTGTAGACAGGCCAACAAGGGGCGAGGCCACATTGGATTTGGTACTGGGTAATGAACCCGGCCATGTGTTAGATTTGGAGGTGGGTGAGCAATTTGGTAATAGCGACTACAATTCTGTTATTTTACAATAGCAATGAGCAGGGATAGGTATATACCGCAGGGAAAGAGATAACTAGGGGAAAGGCAATTATGATGTGATTAGGCAAGATTTAGGATGTATAGGATGGGGAAGGAAACTGCAGGGGATGGGCACAATTGAAATGTGGAGTTTACTCAAGGAATAGATACTGCCAGGAGGGGGCATGAGAAGTTGTTGGCAGATAGGATCAAAGAAAATCCTAAGGCCTTCTACAGGTATATCAGCAATAAAAGAAAGACTAGAGGAAGATTAGGGCCAATCAAAAATAGTAGTGGAAAGTTGAGTGTGGAATCTGAGGACATAGAGGAAACACTTAATGAATACTTTTTGTCAGTATTCACATCGGAAAAGGGTAATATTACTGAGAATACGGAGATACAGGCTACTAGATTAGATGTGATTGAGGATGACAAAGAGGAGATTTCAGCAATTTTGGAAGATCTAAAAATTGATAAGAGCCCTGGGTTGGATGGGATTTATCCTCGGATTCTCTGGGAAGCCAGGGAGGAGGTTGCAGAGCCTTTGGTTTTGATCTTTTTGTCATCATTGTCCACAGGAGTAATGCCAGAAGACTGGAAGATAGCAAATATTGTTCCCTTATTTAAGGAGAGTCGGGACTACCCTGGTAATTATAGGCCAGTGAGCCTTACTTCGGTTGTGGGTAAGGTGTTGGGAAAGGTCATAAGAGATAGGATTTATAATCATCTGAAAAAGAATAATTTGATAGTCAACATGGTTTTGTGAAAGGTAAATTGTTCCTCACTAATCTTATTGAGTTATTTGAGAAGGTGACCAAACAGTGGATGAAGGTAAAGGGGTTGATGTGGTGTATATGAATTCAGTAAGGCGTTTGATAAGGTTCCACATGATAGACTATTGCACAACATATAGAGTTTCGGGATTGAGGGTGATTTAGTGGTTTGGATCAGAAATTGGCTAGCTGAGAGAAGACAGAGAGTGGTGGTTGATGGGAAATGGTAATCCTGAAGCTCATTTACCAGTGGTGTGCCCAAAGGATCTGTTTTGGGGCCACTGCTGTTTGTCATTTTTATAAATGATCTGGATGTGGGCATAGAAGGATGAGTTAGTAAATTTGCGGATGAGTTAGTAAATTTGCACAACAACCCGAAGGAAGTTGTGGGTTACAGAAGGACATAGATAAGATGCAGAGCTGGGCTGAGAAGTGGCAAATAGAGTTTAACGCAGAAAGGTTTGAGGTGGTTCTCTTTGGAAGAAGTAACAGGAATGCAGAGTACTGGGTTAATGGTAAAATATTTGGCAATGTGGATGAACAGAGAGTTCTTGGTGTCCAGGTGCACAAATCCCTGAAAGTTGGCACCCAGGTTGATAGAGTTGTTAAGAAGGTATATGGGGGGGGATCCAAGATGGAGGCGACCCAGTAAGACTGAGTCTATAGTGCTCCTCCCAAGACTTGGGCACAGTGGGTCACCTACCCCCTACCAAGCTTACCAAATCATTTATAAATCATTTATAATAGTTTAGTAACTGAATTAGTGGTGTAATATTATATTTAAGCAACTTTATCCTAAGTTAAAATGACTAAAGGGAAGGGAGCCCGCAGCTCTCAGCAAGCAGGAACCCCTCCCCCACACTCTCCAGCTGCAGCAGAGGCGTCCACAGCCGCCCCGAGGAACTTACCTACAGTAGCAAGTCTTGCAGAAATGCTTTCCAAGCTTGACTCGAAGATCGATGCCTTTATCGTCAAATCCAGAAATCGTTGGGAGTCGCTCTCGGCCGCGCTGAAGAAGCACGACCGTGAAATTGAAGAAATTCAACGCCGAGTCGGAGGGGCGGAGCTAAAGGCCGCGACCTCGGAGACAACCGCTCAATCGACCGTGGATCAGGT
>NC_057722.1:84380947-84393474 GCF_004010195.1 Chiloscyllium plagiosum | reverse complement strand
TTACATTTGATGTTAACACATTCCGAGCATGTAAGAGACTTAAATATACACTCTGGTTAGTTGTAGGTTAGATTAGTAGATAGTTGAGTTTTGTCTGTTTGTTTTTTTTCGTTTTTTTTTTGTTGTTTTGTTTTTTTTTTGTCAAATTTTGGCTATTGTATATTTGAGCTAATTGTATATCAATGTTTATATCTGAGAGTTTTGTTTATTTTTGTAAACTTGTAAAAATGTTAAATTTCTAATAAAAATATCTATAAAAAAAAAGAAGGCATATGGTGTGTTGGTGTTTATTGCTAGGGGGATTGAGTCTCAGACCCACGAGGTCATACTTCAGCTGTACAAAACACTGGTAAGGCCGCACTTGGAGTATTGCGTACAGTTCTGGTCACCGCATTATAGGAAGGATGTGGAAGCTTTGGAAAGGGTTCAGAGGAGATTTACTAGGATGTTGCCTAGTATGGAAGGGAGATCTTTGAGGAAAGGCTGAGGGAACTGAGGCTGTTTTCGTTGGAGAGAAGAAGGTTGAGAGGTGACTTTCTTGAGACATATAAGATAAACTGAGGGTTAGATAGAGTGGACAGTGAGAGCCTTTTTCCTTGGATGGTGATGGCGATGGCTAGCATGAAGGGACAGAGCTTTAAATTGAGGAGTGATAGATATAGGACAGATGTCAGAGATAGTTTCTTTACTCAGAGAGTAGTAAGGGCATGGAACACACTGGCTGCAACAGTAGTAGACTCGCCAACCTTAAAGGCATTTAAATGGTCATTGGATAAACATATGGATGAAAATGGAATTGTGTAGGTTAGTTGGGCTTCAGATTGGTTCCACAGGTTGGCGCAACATCAAGGGCCTATGGGCCTGTACTGCGCTATAATGTTCTAAGTTAACGTTTTGGATTCAGTAATTCTTCCTCAGATTTTAACGAACTTTGAAAGTAGCCAAATGCTACCCTTGGAAATGGAAGTTTTCTGAGGGTGTCTAGACTTTGTGTTAGGGCGAGTTGATGTCATGTAGTTTAGCCAATAATCCAGTTAAAGTCTCTTTTAATGACAGGTCTACCTGCCATTTTGTAGTTGCAGTAACTAGGCAACACCGTGTGATAAATGGTCAATATGCTCATTCCTGGGAATGACACAACTTGTTTGAGAAATCCACAAGAGCAAATATCCCAGAAATATGGAGTGCAGCAAAGATTTCATCAAACATTGCTCTCTGTTATCACTCTCAGTAACATGAGAATCAGTTAAAATAAGATAATCACAAGCAGAGTATGTGTTTTATTCTGTTTCAATTATGTTGTAGCTCCACCATTGGGTTAGAACTTGACTGTTATCCCATCAAACACCTCAAAACCCTCAGCAACATTCAATATCAACATTCACCCAAACAACTCATTAACTGCTCATTCAACGGCAGTGTACAGCAGAACCTCAATTTAAAATAAAAAAAACTCACATTCTATCTACGTCTCCCTCCTCCAGCCCCTACACCCCCTCCCTATCTCTGTAACCCCCTCCAGCCCCAACACCCCTCCCTATCTCTATAACCTCCTCCAGCCCCTACAACCTTCCTTAACTGTGATCTACTCCAATTTGTGAGGATGATGAAGCTGTTTACCAAACAAAGTACACACTCCCCCATCGTACATTCCCAAGACAGGGACAGCATGGGGTTAAATACAACATAAAGCTCCCTCTACAGGTAAAAGATGCTAATTGTATGCTAGAGGAATGGGACTTTTTAAAAATATATTTTCCCCAGCACCCATGGTACTGTGAGACACAGTGAAAGACAACAGGTGTACAAATTTCCACCACCAGGAAGAAAGGAGACACCCAAGTGGCCAGTGACAAGCAATGTCCTTCTCATCAAAGGGCAATGCTGCATGATCAAACAGTGAAGGGGAGGGCAGGGAATAAATCAAAATAGAATTGGAGGGGGAAATAAAACACTCCACTCCCTACGGTGCCCACCTCGCCCTGAAAACCTCGAGGGTGTTGGTGGACACTGTGTGCTCCTTCTCCAGAGACACCCGGGCTCTAACATAACCGCAGGAGAGGGGCAGGCAGTCAGCCCTAACGACCCCCTTCACGGCCCGCTGCCTGGACCTGTTTATGGCCAGTTTGGCCAGGCAGGAATGGGATTATATTAGGAACCATCAGACGAAAACTATAAAACAAATAAAGATGGAGAATATTAATTTGAATTGATTGACAATTGACTGAAAGCAAATTTGAAAGAAATATAAAAACAAACAGTAAAAGCTTCTGCAACTTGCTCTATGTATATTTGTGTATCGGTCGAGTTTTGAAGATTGTTTTGCTCAGCTGAAATTAGGGGGTCGACTTATACACGAGGTATTGTTTTCGAGGGGCTGAAATTATGCTTGGTAGGAGTCAAAAAATGGACAAACAAGAGCCAGATTTCTATATAAAATAATAAATGACAAAAGGAAAAAGAATTATGACCATTATTGAATGTTTATCTACAAAATAACTGTCTCCATTCTGCCTGCTATGATAGAACGGTACTGTCATACCATATTCCAGTTACCAATACCATAAGTGGAAGTAAGTCTGCACATATGTACAAAAATTAATAGGCATATGTTGGTCAGACCAGCTACTGGGGGTATTTGTACAACACACAATTCATGGTCAGGAAGAGACCCCTGAAAAACTCGGGTCAACTTACACACGAGGTATATGAAAAATACCAAACGTTTTGGCAAAAATAAAGAGTCTACTTATTCATGAGATCAACCTATACATGAGTATATGCGGCAAATAGAAAGAGAGTAGCTAATGTTAAGTATGGGAGTCTTGAAAAATGCAACTGTGGAATTGATAATGGAGAACAGGGAAATGGCAGATAATTTAAAACATCATTTTGCATCAGTATTCACAGTGGAGGATGCTATAAACATTCAAAAGATAACAGAGAAACAATGTGCTAGTGGGAGGAAAGGTAGCAGTCTCTTTCCTGAGGAGCATCTTCTCTTCAATCATCCTTGTGAATCCTGTACCTGAGGGATATTCCCTCGTTTACCTGAAACACACTTCTTTCATTTTCCAGCCAGATGCAGCCGCTGGAAAATGCTGTAAACCCTCCTCCAAACTCTCCAAGTGTTTCTCTGCAGTAGCTCCTGAGATTAAAACATCATCCAAATAGACTGCCAATCCAGCCTTGTTGTCTTTGAGGAGAAAGTGAGGACTGCAGATGCTGGAGATCAGAGCTGGAAATGTGTTGCTGGAAAAGCGCAGCAGGTCAGGCAGCATCCAGGGAACAGGAGAATCGACGTTTCGGGTATAAGCCTGAAGAAGGCTTCCTGAAGAAGGGCTTATGCCCGAAACGTCGATTCTCCTGTTCCCTGGATGCTGCCTGACCTGCTGCGCTTTTCCAGCAACACATTTTCAGCCTTGTTGTCTCATAGGCTTAAAGGCCAGATGCCCCATCAGAGTTTCCTAAATGTTTACACACCAACAATAGATGCTGCAGCAGCACTTGTGCCTACCTCCATATTCGGAGAGGACCTTGATTGGGATCACTTTCAGAGCAATGACATAATCTAACTTTTTCAATTCCTCATGCTCACGCTGATTTATTTTCAAAGCCCTGTCCTGAGGTGGCTCCACTCTTCGGCCTGGGCAATACACATTTAGCTTGTTTCAGGTGAACTCTATGAACACAAGTGCGGCATGGATGTTCCTGCTCCTCACTGAATTGTGGAGAAGCTTCCCATCCAGTTCTGGAAAATTACAGCCTCTGAGTCCAAGTGCCCTTCTTTGGCAACAAGTGGGAGCCTGGGGTTTTATCCAGTGGGGACTAGATTCTCAGCTATGGGAGTCACTCAAGGTTAAGGATGATACTGTCTGTGAACCCTTGAAGTTCCCAAGCCCCTTTTTCTGTATTTTTGAGAAAGAGAGCCAGTTCTGTGGCTTTCTGGAGGCCCAGTTCAGGTTCCATTGGTAGCAATATTATTAATTTCACAAAAAAGCAATCCCTTAACATTTGCTGACTATGCACACAGTGTTTCGCCAATTTCCAGAGTCTCAGGAATTCAGTAACTGGTTCCCCAGGAAATCTAGTTGTGTTAAATCTTTAACAGATGGTTTGCGGTCATAGTGGTCTTCTTCCATACCTATCTGTTCATTAAGGGGTTTTGACTGCAGGATTACCAGGAAGGTTAAACTCTTTATAATGTTGTAAGTCAGGACCCTTCAAGCCATCAGGAGGATGAACTTTGGCCAGTGATACCCATCTATTCGGTTATTTCATTCTGTCAGTGCACAGGGGCCACAATCCTCCACCTCCATATCATAAGGTTTTAGTTTTCCAAACTCTGGCATTTTTAATATTTCCCTGTCATGGTCTTACTGGGTTTGTTGAGAAGCAAAGCTGTCTGAAACTTTTCTTGCTTCTCATCCCCAGTGCAATAACTCAGAAAGCCTGAGTTGAAAGAAACATCAATTATTGTTAAACACAAAATCAGAGACAGTTCTGCAGACCCATTGAGGCTTTACCTTTTTGTTATACCCAGAAGAATCATTACACAAACTTGAACAGGTTTTTCTCCCCATCCCCAAATCACCATGTTTTTTTCCCATGAACCACCAGCAGTATAAAATTACCCATGTTACAATTTGAATGATTGATGAGCAAGGTCCATTAACAGCAATCCAAATGTTCAAAGGTGAGAGAGGGATAGGGAGAGCATGAAGGTTAAATCAAAATGGACTGGTTTTTTTTAAAAAAAAGGTAAGGTAAAGTCTTCATATTCCCAAAGGGTTATTCTCACACTACAGAGACAACTGATAGTAAGTTTAACCTGAGGGTTACCCTCCATCAGGCAAAGGGTGAGATTGAGGAGGCAGGACCTTCCTGTATAACTTGGCCAGTGCAGGAATGGAACCTATGCTGTTGGTATCACTCTGTTAGTAAGCCAGCCACCCGATCAAGTTTACTCTTTATTTAACCCACATTGTCCCCATCCTAGGAGTGTTTGATGGTGAGTGCAAAGGGAGCTTTACTCCGATTCTAACCCCATGCTGACCCTTCCTGGGAATGTTTTATTGGGGACAGTATGGAGGGAGCTTTACTCTGTATCTAACCCCGTGCTGAGCCTTCCTGGGAATGTTTGATGGGGGAAAAACAGTATAGAGGGAGCTTTACTTGTGGGCGGCGTGGTGGCAGTGGTTAGCACTGCTGCCTCACAGCAACAGGGACCCGGGTTCAATTCCCGCCTCAGGTGACTCTGGAGTTTGTATGTTCTCCCCATGTCTGCATGGGTTTCCTCTGGGTGCTCCGGTTTCCTCCCACAGTCCAAAAATGTGCAGGTTAGGTGAATTGGCCAAGTTAAATTACCTGTAATGTTAGGTGAAGGGGTAAATGTAGGGAAATGGGTCTTGGTGGGTTTCGCTTCGGCAGGTCGGTGTGGACTTGTTGGGCCGAAGGGCCAGTTTCCACAGTGTAATCTAATCTAATCTTACTCTGTATCTAACTTTGTACTGTCCTTAGATTGGGGTAAGGACATATTGCAATAGAATGGTTTTGATTTCCCTCATCACATGAATGTCCAGAAAGTTGAAATGGTTTTGTTTCTGTAAGTGGAGATGTGTTTGTGATCCCATTCAGTTTGAAACATTCAAATAATGAGTCGCACTGCTTATGTTAGGATGAGATGCTTATGAAAGGCAGAGGGATTGGAGGCTGTTTTTGTTAGAGAGAAGGTGGTTGTTAGGTGACTTAATTGAGACATAATATATCTCCATAAATAGAGCTTTTATTCCCTCTGATAGTGATGGCTAGCATGAGGGGGACATGGCTTCAAAATGAGGGGTGGTGGATATAGGACAGTTGTCAGAGGTAGTTTCTTTACTCAGTAGTAAGGACATGGAACGCACTCCCTACAACAGTCGTAGACTCACCAACTTTAAGGGCATTTAAAAAAGGTCATTGGATAGGCATATGGACGAGAATGGAATAGTGTAGGTTAGATGGGCTTCAGATTGGTTCCACAGGTTGATGCAACCTAGAGGGCCGAAGGGCCTATACTGCTCTGTAATGTTCTATTTTACCTCAATGTCCTTCAGCTCAAGAGAACATTTAATTTTTACATATTTAATAAATCACACAATGTTCTAACAAGATAATAGACCAAATGTAAGAAGAAAGTTAATTAAGAGCAAGAATAGTATCCATAAATTATTCATGAATAATAAAATGATTATTCACTCGATATTAGGAAGTAAAATGATTACATTTTCTTAATTGGTTAATATTTGTAAGGAATAATTTAAGAAAATTTAGTTTTACATAAGTACAAATATTTACAGCTGATCTTCCAAATGCAGTTTCAAATTGGACAGTTGACTGACTATTTTCATTCTAATTCTTGGAAATTCCAAATTGCAGTTGTTCAGATTAAAGTGTGACCCCACAGAACTGTGTCTGGATGGAAACTGTTCCAACAAAAGCAGAAAGGAAGAAATCCCTGTGATTCCATGACATTTTCCAAACATTACCAGTGTTAATTTACTTTTCACAACGAATGTAAGACCATTAAGTCACAAGACCTAGGAACAGAAGTGGGCCATTCAGCCCATCAAGTCTGCTCCATCACTTAATGAGTTTATGGCTGATCTGATACTCAACTTCACTGAAATAACTCCACAAAAGATCAGTATCCCATGACCAAGTCATCCTTTATTTACAGGTGCATAGTACATAATAGCAATCCAGCTAGCTCAGAGGCATAGAACATAGAACAGTACAGCACAGAACAGGCCCTTCAGCCCATGATGTTGTGCTGACCAGGCAGTTCCCAGAGTGAACAGAACATGTGACACTCCTGTTTATTTATTTTATTAAACAAATTACAAAACACAGTTTACAAACAGTTAACATTTACAGCTGTATACAACAGAATTTTTTACAAGGGAGAGGGGCAGCAAAGCCAGGCCCCAAACCCTACCATTCAACCAGTTTACAGGGAGAGGACAACAAACCTCAAATCCCAGTTTCACATAAGAGACAGTGACAATGACATTTTTGTATATAAAAAAGGACAATGCAGTTACATAAAAGTGCATACAATACAGACCCAGCAAGCCTCCATCCCTCCCACCTTTCGACCACCTCCACGACAGCCAACCCCGGTACCTGCCCGGGCTGACAGCGGTCAGGACAGCCTACCCACCTTCTGGCTTCACTAACCACCCTCCGCACCCCTCAACCACCTCTGGGGCAGCCCACCCTGGTACCTGCCCAGGGCAACAGCACTGAGGATGGTTACCCACCTTCTGGCTCTTAGTCTGCCCCTACGTACCATTGGGCTCTCACCAACCCGATGCACCGTCCGGCCAGTGGGCTATCCTGGCACACCTTCTGGCCACCTCTAGGATAGCCTGTCCCCTTCCCTGGGATGGCAGTGTGCAGGGCAGCCCACAAGTCTTCCAGATCTCAGCCTGCCCCTACGCACCTTCTGGCTCTCGGCTGCTCTGACCTTTTGACCAGCTCTAGGACAGCCCGTCCCGATTAACCCTTCTCAGGACGGCAGCGCTCAGAACGGCCTACCCACCATCTGGCTCTCAGGGCAACTGGCAGAGTGGACTACCCACCCTCTGGCTTTCAGGATAGCCTACCAACCCGCCGGCTCTCGGGGTGACAGCTTTCAGGACGACCCATGAGCCTCCCAGCTCACAGTAAGGCCTTCCAAACCGAGGGACACACAAGACAGTGCAAGTGATAGACCTAACAAACAATACAATACAATACAGTTAATTATCAAAAAAAAGTCCTTTCTGGTACACAGTCCAAATAGAGTCTTCAAAATATAGAGTCCGTTCCCAGAAATGGAGTCCACTCCAGTTTTTAAGGTGCATTGTTCAAAATACAGTCCACTCCAAACTGCAGAGTCCGTTGCTAAAAATAGAGTCTGCAACCAAGGACATGGTCCACTCCTGAAGGCACCAAATGCACACCCCACAGGTGTTCAGTCTCCATAGAGTCCTGGCCCAGTCTTGGAAAACCAGGCCCACTCACAGGAACATAGTACAGTTAACTCAGGGGTTTGGTCCACTCCTGAAGGCAAGATCTTCTCCAAAACTCCAGAATACAGCAATTGCTCACCTCCCAGCACACAGGTGTTCAATTTTCAGAGGCCCAGTCCTAGGCCTAGGCCTCCCCACAGGAACAGCTCCTCTGGTAAAATGTATGTCTTCCACAAGGGCTCAGTCCAAACACCAAAAAAGTGAAGACACATACAAAAATAAAGGAAACAAGAGTCCAAGGGCTAAGCCCTACCACAAAATTAACCTTGTCCTTTTTGAGAAAAGGACAAAGAGAAAAGAGTAACACAGGCTATAACCAGCCAGTGAAACAACACTCCCTAATGAGAACTGAGTTACACCTGAAACACATTATGTGCATCAGGAGTTTAACAATCAGTCCTCACTAAAAAGGAATGCCAGTTAACAAACTGGCAAAATAATTCAGCCAGTTCAGTAATCAGATTTCCCCCTCCAAAAAAAAAAGGGAAGCAGAAACTCACAGTAACACACTGACTGTAGCACTAGCAGCACAGAGTCAGTCCCCTAAACGGAGAAGACCTCAATCTCCTGTTTTTTAATTTTATTAAACAAATTAAAATCAGTTTACAAAAAATAGTTAACATTTACAGCTGTATACAACAGCAATTTTATAAGGGAGAGGAGCAGCAAAGCCAGACCCCAAACCCTACTGTTCAACCAGTTTACAGGGAGATGAGGATAAACCTCAAATCCCAGTTTCACATAAAAGACAGTGACAATGACATTTGTACATAAAAGGACAATCCAGTTACGTAAAGTGCATACAATACAGACCCAGCAAGCCCCTGTCCCTCCCACCTTCCGACCACTCTAAGGCAGCTTGCCCCTACGTACCTTCCAGCTCTCGGTCCACCCCATGCCCCTTCCAGTTCTTGGTCCGCCCTGACACACCGTTTGACCACCTCTAGGACAGCCCACCCTGGTACCCACCCAGGGTGACAGTGGTCAGGTTGGCATACCCACCTTCTGGCTTCACTAACCACCCTCAGCACCTCTCGACCACCTCTAGGGCAGCCCGCCCCAGTACCTGCCCGGGGTGACAGCGCTGAGGACAGCTACCCACCTTCTGGCTCTCGGTCTGCCCCTACACATCATTGGGCTCTCACCCACCCCAATGCGCCGTCCGGACAGTGAGCTATACTAGCACATATTCCTACCACCTCTAGGACAGCCTGTCCCCTTCCCTGGGACGACAGCATGCAGGGTAGCCCACAAGCCTTCCGGATCTCAGCCTGCCCCTACGCGCCTTCTGGCTCTCGGCTGTTCTGACACCTTTTGACCACCTCTAGGACAGCCCATCCCAATTACCCCTTCTCGGGACAACAGCGCTCAGAACGGCCTACCCACCATCTGGCTCTCGGGGCAACTGGCATCAGGGTGGCCTACCCACCATCTGGCTCTCAGGGCAATTGGCATCAGGTTCACAGGATAGCCTACTCCCCCTCCGGCTCTCAGGGTGACAGCTTTCAGGACGACCCATGAGCCTCCCAGCTCACAGTAAGGCCTGCCAAACCGAGGGACACACAAGACTGCAAGTGATAGACCTAACAAACAATTCAGTTAATTATCAAAAAAAAAGTCCTTTCTGGTACACAGTCCAAATAGAGTCTTCACAATATAGAGTCCATTCCCAGAAATGGAGTCCACTCCAGTTTTTAAGGTGCATTGTCCAAAATGGAGTCCACACCAAACTGCAGAGTCCACGCCTGAAGGCACCAAATACACACCCCACAGCACACAGGTGTTCAGTCTCCATGGAGTCCTAGCCCAGTCTTGGAAAACCAGGCCCACACACAGGAACACAGTACATTGTACAGGTGCAGTTAACTCACGGGGGTTTGTCCACTCCTGAAGGCAAGATCTTCTCCAAAACTCCAGAACAGAGCAAGTGTTCACCTCCCAGCACACACACAGGTGTTCAATTTTCAGAGGCCCAGTCCCAGGCCTAGGCCTCCCCACAGGAACAGCTCCTCTAGTAAAATGTAGGTCTTCCACAAGGGCTCAGTCCAAACACCAATAAAAAAAGTGGAGACACATACAAAAAACAAAGAAAACTACAGTCCAAGGGCTAAGCCCTATCACAAGATTAACATTATCCTTTTCTCATGAAAAGAGTAGTACACAGACTGTAACCAGCCAGTGAAACAACACTCCCTAATGAGAACTGAGTTACACCTGAAACACATTATGTGCATCAGGAGTTTAACAATCGTTCCTCACAAAAAGGAATGCCAGTTAACAAACTGGAGCTCGGGTGTCCTTGGAGAAGGAGCACGCGGTGTCGACCAACACCCTGGAGTGTGGACTTGTTGGGCCGAAGGGCCTGTTTCCACATTGTAAGTAATCTAACTTCCATCCGCACTGGCCACCCGGGTGTATTCCTATCTTCCTGGTGGTGGAAATTGAATAAAGATTGGTGCACTTTGTGTCTTTCCTGGTGGTGGAAATTTTGAATAAAGATTTGTGCACTTTGTCTTTCACTGTGTCTCACACCTGCACACACACATCATGGGTTCTGGGGATAAAATAAGCACTACCGCACTTAGGTGGTAGTGTGGGGGAAAGAAAAAAAAAGAAAAACTGTACGTTAGAGCCCGAGTGTCCTTAAAAATAAATAAATAAAACCAGGTGACATCTCTCACTGTGTCACACACCTGCACACACACACCATGGGTGCTGGGGACAAAATAGGCACTACCGCACTTAGGTGGTAGTGTGGGGGTTAAATTATTTAGAAAAAAAAGAAAAAAAAAGAAAAAAAAGAAAGAACAGGAGCATTAAAGATTCGTGCACCTTGTGTCTTTCACTGTGTCTCACACCTGCACACACACACCATGGGTGCTGGGGAAAAAATAAGCACTACCGCACTTAGGTGGTAGTGTGGGGGTTGAAATTAAAAAAAAAGAAAAAAACAGGGAATTAGGTCAGAGGAAAAAAAAAATAAAAAGAGAAAAGAGTAGTACACAGACTGTAACCAGCCAGTGAAACAACACTCCCTAATGAGAACTGAGTTACACCTGAAACACATTATGTGCATCAGGAGTTTAACAATCAGTCCTCACAAAAAGGAATGCCAGTTAACAAACTGGAGCTATTTCTCCCTCCAATTCTATTTTGATTTAGTCCCTACCCTCACCTACACTGTTTTGATCACACAGCACTGTCCCTTGCTGTGAAGGGCAGTGTTTGTCACTGGCCACCCGGGTGTTTTCCTATCTTCCTGGTGGTGGAAATTGAATAAAGATTCGTGCACTTTGTGTCTTTCACTGTGTCTCACTCCTGCACACACACACACCATGGGTGCTGGGGATAAAATAAGCACTACCGCACTAGAAAAAAAAGAAAAAAAAAGAAAACAAACTGGAGCTCGGGTGTCCTTGGAGAAGGAGCACGCGGTGTCGACCAACACCCTGGAGTTGTTCAGGGAGAGGTGGGCGCCGCAGGGAGTGGAGTGCATCATTTCTCCCTCCAACTCTATTTTGATTTAGTCCCTACCCTCCCCTTCACTGTTTTGATCACACAGCACTGTCCCTTGATGTGAAGGGCAGTGTTTGTCACTGGCCACCCGGGTGTTTTCCTATCTTCCTGGTGGTGGAAATTGAATAAAGATTTGTGCACTTTGTCTTTCACTGTGTCTCACAGCTGCACACACACACCATGGGTAAAAAAAAAACAACTGGGAGGCTGAATAAAGATTGGTGCACTTTGTGTCTTCCACTGTGTCTCAGGGCGGGGGCTTGTTGGGTCTGTATTGTCTGCACTTTTGTATGTAACGGTATTGTCTAATGTACAAATGTCATTGTCACTGTCTTGTCATACGTGGAACTGGGATTTGAGGTTTGTCCTCATCTCCCTGTAAATTGATTGAATGGTAGGGTTTGGGGCCTAGCTTTGCTGCTCCTCTCCCTTGTAACATTGCTGTCTCTTATGTACAGCTGTCAATGTTTTTTGTAAATTGTTTGTAATTTGTTTAATAAAATATAAATATATTAAAAAAAAATAAAAATAAACAGGGGATCTGGGTAGGGGCGGGCTGCCTTAGAGCGGTCGGAAGGTGGGAGGGGCGGGGGCTTGCTGGGTCTGTATTGTCTGCACTTTTGTATGTAACGGTATTGTCTAATGTATAAATGTCATTGTCACTGTCTTGTCACATAGAAAAAAAAAGGAAAAAGGAATGCCAGTTAACAAACTGGAGCTCGGGTGTCCTTGGAGAAGGAGCACGCGGTGTCGACCAACACCTTGGAGTTGTTCAGGGAGAGGTGGGCGCCGCAGGGAGTGGAGTGCATCATTTCTCCCTCCAACTCTATTTTGATTTAGTCCCTACCCACCCCTTCACTGTTTTGATCACACAGCACTGCCCTTTGATGTGAAGGGCAGTGTTTGTCACTGGCCACCCGGGTGTTTACCTATCTTCCTGGTGGTGGAAAAAAAAAG
>NC_057722.1:84372741-84378920 GCF_004010195.1 Chiloscyllium plagiosum | reverse complement strand
AAACACTGTCCTTCACATCAAAGGGCAGTGCTGTGTGATCAAAACAGTGAAGGGGAGGGTAGGGACTAAATCAAAATAGAGTTGGAGGGAGAAATGATGCACTCCACTCCCTGCGGTGCCCACCTCTCCCTGAACAACTCCAGGGTGTTGGTGGATACCGCGTGCTCCTTCTCCAAGGACACCCGGGCCCTAACGTAGTCGACACTTTTTCCTTTTTTTTTCCCTAGTGCTGTGTGATCAAACAGTCCACCTAAGTGCGGTAGTGCTTATTATATTTTTTTTTCCCCAGCACCCATGGTGTGTGTGTGCAGGTGTAAGACACTGTGAAAGACACAAAGTGCACGAATCTTTATTCAGTTTCCACCACCAGGAAGACAGGAAAACACCCGGGTGGCCAGTGACAAACACTGCCCTTCGCATCAAAGGGCAGTGCTGTGTGATCAAAACAGTGAAGGGGAGGGTAGGGACTAAATCAAAATAGAGTTGGAGGGAGAAATGATGCACTCCACTCCCTGCGGCGCCCACCTCTCCCTGAACAACTCCAGGGTGTTGGTCGACGCCGCGTGCTCCTTCTCCAAGGACACCCGGGCTCTAACGTAACCGCGGAAGAGGGGCAGGCAGTCGGCCCTAACGACCCCCTCCACGGCCCGCTGCCTCGACCTGTTGATGGCCAGTTTGGCCAGGCCCAGGAGCAGACCCACGAGGAGGTCTTCAGACCTGCCCTCCTTCCTCTGTACCGGGTGCCCAAAGATCAGGAGCGTGGGACTGAAGTGCAGCCAAAAACAGAGGAGAAGGTTTTTCAGGAAATCAAAAAGGGAGTGCAAACGCCTCACACCCAATATACACGTGGTCCACGGACTCCACAACGCTACAGAACAAGCAGTTGGGCTGGGAGTCCGTGAACCACCGCAATCTGCGGTTGCAGGGGACTGCTGCGTGCAGCACCCTCCACCCCAGATCCCCGAGAGAAAGGGGGAGGACTCCCGCGTAGAGAGCCCTCCACTGGGGATCCCCACCGCCCGGTGGCAAATGGGCACGCCAAGGCGTGTCCGGACGGTGGATGAGGGAGAGGAGGTGGATGGTGTGCAGCAGCAGTCAATACAGGGCCTTTCTCTTCACCTCCCTAAACAAAACAAAATTAAAATTTCGAAGGCGGCTCAGGTTGTGGGGCACAGGCTAATCTCCAGTTTATTTTTTTTTAATTTTTTTTTATTTTATTAAACAAATTACAAAACAGTTTACAAAAAAACATTGACAGCTGTACACAATAGACAGCAATTTTACAAGGGAGAGAAGCAGCAAAGCTAGGCCCCGAACCCTACCGTTCAACCAATTTACAGGGAGAGGAGGACAAACCTCAAAACCCAGTTCGACATATGACAAGACAGTGACAATGACATTTGTACATTAGACAATACCGTTACATACAAAAGTGTATTGTCTAATGTACAAATCTCCAGTTTATTTTTTTTTATTTTGAAGGGGAGGGCAGGGAAACATTCTTGTTTATTTTTTGTTGTGCGGTCGTGCTTATTTTATCCCCAGCACCCATGGTGTGTGTGTGCAGGTGTGAGACACAGTGAAAGACACAAAGTGCACCAATCTTTATTCAATTTCCACCACCAGGAAGATAGGAAACACCCGGGTGGCCAGTGACAAGCACTGCCCTTCACTTCAAGGGACAGTGCTGTGTGATCAAAACAGTGAAGGGGAGGGTAGGGACTAAATCAAAATAGAATTGGAGGGAGAAATGATGCACTCCACTCCCTGCGGCGCCCACCTCTCCCTGAACAACTCCAGGGTGTTGGTGGGCACCGCGTGCTCCTTCTCCAAGGACACCCGGGCTCTAACGTAACCGCGGAAGAGGGGCAGGCATTCGGCCCTAACGACCCCCTCCACGGCCCGCTGCCTGGACCTGTTGATGGCCAGTTTGGCCAGGCCCAGGGGCAGACCCACGAGGAGGTCTTCAGACCTGCCCTCCTTCCTCCGTACCGGGTGCCCGAAGATCAGGAGCGTGGGACTGGTGCAACCAAAAGCAGAGGAGGAGGTTTTTGAGAAAATCAAAAAGGGAGTGCAAACGCCCACACCCAATATACACGTGGTCCACGGACTCCACAGCGCCACAGAACAAGCAGTTGGGCTGGGAGTCCGTGAACCACCGCAATCTGCGGTTGCAGGGGACTGCTGCGTGCAGCACCCTCCACCCCAGATCCCCGAGAGAAAGGGGGAGGACTCCCGCGTAGAGAGCCCTCCACTGGAGATCCCCACCGCCCGGTGGCAAATGGGCATGCCAAGGCGTAATCTCCTGTTTATATCAGTCAGCCAGGGCTCCCTGATTGGACCAGATTAACAGCCCCAACCATATTCCATGAGGTCCACCTGACTAACCTCGTTCTAAGCATTACATCTACTTTCCTGCCTTTTCCCAAAAATCTTGATTCCCTTTTACTGATTATAAATCTGTTTGTCTCAGTCTTGAATATATTTGTTTACCCAGCATCGACAGCCTTCTGTGGTGAAGAATTTCACAGATTCCTAAACCTCTGTGAGAAGCAATTCCTCATTTCTCAGGGGTGGCATGGTGGCTCAGTGGTTAGCACTACTGCCTTTCAGCGCCAGGGACCTGGGTTCAATTCCAGCCTTGGGTGACTGTTTGTGTGGGTCCCCTCTAGGTCCTCCAGTTTCATCCCACAATCCAAAGATGGGCAGGTTAGGTGAATTGGCCATGGTAAATTGTCCATAGTGTTCAGGGATGTGTAGGTTGGGTGCATTAGTCAGGGGCAAATGTAGGGTAATGTGTTTGGGTGGGTTACTCTTCAGAGGCTTGGTGTGGACTTGTTGTGCTGAAGGGCCCATTTCCAGGTTGTAAGGAATCTATGATTCATTGCCTCTGTCTGAACCCAGGACCTATCCTGCTCAGGGCACCTTTCAGAGCAACCTCCAACAATATGACGAAACATGTTGCTCCTTGAAAGTGGAGTCGCAGATAGATAGGACAGTGAAGAAGGTATTTGGTATGCTATCCTTTATTGGTCAGAATATTGAGTGCAGGAGTTGGGAGGTCATGTTGCGGCTGTACAGGACATTGGTCAGGCCACTTTTGTAATATTGCATGCAATTCTGGTCTCCTTCCTATTCTGGTCTCCTTTCAAGTTTCACAAGATGTTGTGAAACTTGAAAGGGTTCAGAAAAGATTTACAAGGATGTTGCCAGGGTTGGAGAATTTGAGCTATAGGGAGAGGTTGAATAGGCTAGGGCTGTTTTCGCTATAGCATCGGAGGCTGAGAGGTGACCTTATAGAGGTTTATAAAATCATGAAGGGCATGGATAGGATAAATAGACAAGGTCTTTCTCCTGGAGTGGGGGTGTCCAGAACAAGAGGGCATAGGTTTTGGGTGAGAGGGGAAAGATATAAAAGAGACCTAAGGGACAACTTTTTCACGCAGAAGGTAGTATGTGTATGGAATGAGCTGCCAGAGGAAATGGTGAAGGCTAGTACAATTGTAACATTTAAAAGACATCTGGATGGGTATGTGATTAGGAAGGGTTTGGAGGGATATGGGCCAGGTGCTGACAAATGGGACTAGATTGGGTATGGGATAGCTAGTTGGCATGGACAAGTTGGACTGAAGAGTCTGTTTCCGTTCTGTACATCTCTATGACTCTATAACTCTATGATTTTATGACATGCACCAACAGATTCCCCACTGTTATTAGATTTCTGAATAGACCTCTCAAATTTCAACTTTAATGTTGACCTCATTCTTTGTGCACCCTCTCTACAGCCATATTGCTCTGTTGTATTAACCCTCTCCCATAACATTCCATCGGTCATTCTCATTTTTGGCTGTATCTACTCAATCTTTTTTGTGACATCCAGATCCCCTTCTACTGCAATATTGTACACTGAATCTTATTTGAATAGTATTCTATTTTTCAGGTCTGTTAGAAGGAGTCACTGATTGTGTCTTCAGAGTGTCCATGAAGAAATGATTTGGATTATCTCATATGTAAACCTTTTTGTGTCTGAGTGCTTCAACAGCTTTATCTTCTTAAAATGGTAAAATATTAGTTTACTACAGTCCTGCAAGTCAATGGATAGAAGGTTGGCTTGTGTGATGGACTGGACTATGTTCACAACTCTCTAGTTTGTTATGGTCCTGGGCAGAGCAGTTACCATACCAAGCCATGATACATCTGGATCCATGATGAAGCCCCCACTGTCAACATCCGGGGGGCCTTCCATTGATCAGAATGGACTTGCCAATTGAATATAATGACCATAACAGCCTACTACGTCAGAGGCTAAGAATACTATAGTGGGTAACTCACCTCCTGACTCCCAAAAACATGTCCACCATCTACAAGGGACAAGTAGGCAGAATAATGGCACTTGCCTGGGATGGGTGCAGCTCCAATAACATTCAAGAAGTTTGACACCATCCAGGACAAATCAGCCCACTTTACTGGCACCACATCCACAGACATCCATTCCCTCCACCACTGATGATCAGTAGCAGCATATGTACTATCTACAAGTTATACTGCAGAACCTCACCAAATAACCTTACTGAGCACCTTCCAAACCGAGGACCACTTCTATCTCAAAAGACCAGGGAGGCAGATGCATGGGAACACCAGCCCCTACAATTTACCCTTCAAACCACTGTCACTGGGTTAAAATCCTGGAATTTCTTCCCTAACGTTATTGTTGGCCAGCCCATAGCACATAGCCTGAAGCAGTTCAAGAAGGCGGCTCACCACCACTCTCTGAAGAGCAGCTAGAGATTGGTCAAAAAAAACTGACCCAACTAGTGATGCCCACTTCTCACAAGTGAATGAATATAAAATTACCTTTGAGTCAACATCATGAGGTCACTATCAGTAATCTATTTGTAATCACACTGTCAGAGGACAAATACTGAGGGAGTGCCACACTTTTGAAAGCTCAGTAATGAGGGAGTGCCACACTGTTGGAGGATCAGTAATGAGGGAGTGCCACACTGTTATAGGATCAGTACTGAGGGATTGCCACACTCTAAGAGGGTGAGTACTGAGGGAATCTCGCACTGTCGAAGGGTCAGTACTGAGCAGATTGGTAAGGATGCTTGTTGGTTGCTCACAGATGCTCACACCTGTCTCTGACCCAGTCTAGCAGATATG
The DNA here is from genome assembly GCF_004010195.1 of Chiloscyllium plagiosum. NCBI lineage: Eukaryota > Metazoa > Chordata > Chondrichthyes > Orectolobiformes > Hemiscylliidae > Chiloscyllium > Chiloscyllium plagiosum. Next base: position 84,373,757 of record NC_057722.1, on the reverse strand, counting down.
TCCTTTTGGACCCAACCAGCTCGATCTGTAGGACTGCTACCAAGACACATTTGATGGCGAATTTTGAAATTCCCCACCCAAAGTATATTTTGTGCCCTGATCACCCTCAATGTTTCCTTCAAGTGTTGTTCAACATGGAGGAGTACTGATTCATCAGCTGAAGGAGGACAGTACATGGTAATCAGCAGGAAGTTTCCTTGCCCATAGAGTATAGAACATAAAAAGGTACAGCACAGAACAGGTCTTTTGGCCCACGATGTTGTGCTAAGGTTTAATCCTAATGTAAAATAATATAACTTAACCTATGCACCCCTCAACTTACTGCAACCCATGTGCATATCAAGCAGTTGCTTAAGTGTCCCGAAAGACTCTGCTTCCACCACCACTGCAGGCAACTCATTCCATACATTCACAACTCTCTGCGTAGAACATAGAACATAGAACATAGAACAATACAGCACAGAACAGGCCCTTTGGCCCACGATGTTGTGCCGAACATTTGTCCTAGCTTAAGCACCTATCCATGTACCTATCCAATTGCCGCTTAAAGTTCGCCAATGATTCGGACTCTGCCACTCCCACAGGCAGCGCATTCCATGCCCCCACCACTCTCTGGGTAAAGAACCTACCCCTGACATCTCCCCTATACCTTCCACCCTTCACCTTAAATTTATGTCCCCTTGTAACACTCTGTTGTACCCGGAGGAAAAGTTTCTGATTGTCTACTCTATCTATTCCCCTGATCATCTTATACACCTCTATCAAGTCACCCCTCATCCTTCTCGGTTCCAATGAGAAAAGGCCTAGCACGCTCAACCTATCCTCGTACGACCTATTCTCCATTCCAGGCAACATCCTGGTAAATCTTCTCTGCACCCTCTCCAAAGCTTCCACATCTTTCCTAAAGTGAGGCGACCAAAACTGCACACAGTACTTCAAATGTGGCCTAACCAAAGTCCTGTACAGCTGCAACATCACTCCACGACTCTTGAATTCAATCCCTCTGATAATGAACG
>NC_057722.1:84363493-84371522 GCF_004010195.1 Chiloscyllium plagiosum | reverse complement strand
TCCATCAAATTCAGCACCGCCTTCCTAACCTGAGATCTTCTTCCCGACCTCTCCGCCCCCACCCCAGTCTGACCTATCACCCTCACCTTGACCTCTTTCCACCTATCACATTTCCAACGCCCCTCCCCCAAGTCCCTCCTCCCTACCTTTTATCTTAGCCTGCTGGACAAACTTTCCCCATTCCTGAAGAAGGGCTTATGCCCGAAACGTCGATTCTCCTGTTCCCTGGATGCTGCCTGACCTGCTGCGCTTTTCCAGCAACACAACACCTACCCTTCACAAATCCGTGCTGGCTGTCCCTAATCAAGCAGTGTCTTTCCAGATACTCATAAATCCTATCCCTCAGTTCCCTTTCCATTACTTTGCCTCTGACGTCTCCTTTATACCTTCCTCCTAATATCTTCAAACTATGACCCCTTGTACCAGTCAATCCTGCCCTGGGGAAAAGTCTCTGGCTATTGACTCTATCTATTCCACTCATGTTTAACCTGAACTTCATGCAGTCCAATGTCAATGTTGAGGACTCCCAGGGCAACTCCCTCCCAACTGTATACCACTGTTCCACCACCTCTGCTGGGCAAAAGTGAGTACTGCAGACGCTGGAGATCAGAGTCTAGATTAGAGTGGTGTTGGAAAAGCACAGCAGGTCAAATAGCATCCGAGGAACATGAAAATCGATGTTTCGGGCAAAAGCCCTTCATCAGGAATGAGCCTTGGGGGTGAAGAGATAAATAGGAGGTGATTGGGGCTGGGTGGAAGGTAGCTGAGAGTACAATAGGTGGGTGGAGGTGGGGATGAAGGTGATAGGTCAGAGAAGAAGTTGGAACAGATAGGTGGGAAGGAAGATTGACAGGTGGGACAGGTCACGAGGGTGGTGCTGAGCTGGAAGGTTGGACCTGAGGTAAATTTACTGTATCCATTGCTCCCAATGTGGTCTCTTCTACATTGGGGAGACTGGACACCTATTAGCAGGACACTTCAGAAATCATCTCCAGGACACCCGCACCAATCAATCCCACTGCCCCGTGGATGAACATTTCAACTCCGCCTCCCACTCTGCCAAGGACATGCAGGTCCTGGGCCTCCTCCATCGCCACTCCCTCACCACCCAACGTCTGGAGGAAGAATACCTGATCTTCCACCTCAGAACACTTCAACCCCAGGGCATCAATGTGGACTTCACCAGTTTCCTCATTTACCCTCCCCCACCTTACTCCCTTCCAACCTTCCAGTTGGTCCCATCCTCATTCCTGATGAAGGGCTTTTGCCCGAAACATCGATTTTCCTGCTCCTCTGATGCTGCCTAATCTGCCGTGCTATTCCAGCACCACTCTAACCACCTCTGCTGGGTCTGTCCTGCCGATGGGACAGGAAATATCCAGAGATGGTGATGGTGATGTCTGGGATATCGTCTGTAAGGTCTGATTCCATGAGTATGACTATATCAAACTGTTGTTTGACTATCTGTGAGCCATCTCTTCTAATTTTAGCACTAGCCCCCAGATGTTAGTGAAGGGGATTTTGCAAAGTTGACAGGGCTATGTCTGCTGTTGTGTTTTTTGGTGCCTAGGTTGATGACAAGTGGTCCATCTTGTTTCATTTTTTTTGTTGAGACTTGTGATTGATAGGAGTAAGTGGCTTTCTAGGCCATTTCAGAGGGCAATGTAGAGTGAACCACATTGTTGTGGGTGTGGAGTCATAGGTAGGTCAGACCAGGTGAGGATGGCAGATTTCTTTCCTTGAAGGACATCAATGAGTTAGATGGGCTTTTGCAACAATCAACAATGGCTACATGGTTATCAGTAGAATCTTGATACAATTATGTTTAAATTAATTCATATTCTACCATCTACCCGTGGGCAGCACAGTGGCTCAGTGGTTAGCACTGCTGCCTCACAGTACCAGCGTCCCAGGTTCGATTCTGTCCTCGGGTGACTGTGTGGAGTTTGCACATTCTCCCTGTGTCTGCATGGGTTTCCTCCGGGTGCTCCAGTTTCCTCCCACAGCCCAAAGATGTGCAGGTCAGGTGAAATGGCCATACTAAATTGCCCATAATGTTAGATGCATTGGTTAGAGTGAAATGGGTCTGGGTGGGTTACTTTTCAGAGGGTTGGTGTGGACTGGTTGGGCCAAAGGGCCTGTTTCCACACTGTAGGGAATCTAATCTGAATTTAGGTCCCTAGAAGATTAGCTGAATTTCTGGATTGATGGTCCAGCGATAATACACTAGGCCATTTTGTCTCTTAAGCAAGGCCCGAAGCATAACAACCTGAATTATTGTAAAATTGTGGCATCCTCTTCTTTAAATTGACACAGAAAGAAATTGGCTTAATATTTATCAACAAGCAGCACCACCAGCAACGTAGCTCTAGCTCTAGTTCTCAGGAAGGGTCACCAGACCCAAAATGTTAACGCTGATTTCCTTCACAGATGCTGTCAGACCTGCTGAACCTTTCCAGGAACTTGTTTTTGCAGCTATAACAGTACTGACCGTCCAACAGTGTGGCACTCCCTCATGACTGATCTTCCAACAGTGCGGCACTCCCTCAGCACTGACCCTCTGACAGTGCAGCACTCCCTCAGCACTGACCGTCCGACAGTGTGACACTCCCTCAGTACTGACCTTCCAACAGAGCAGCACTCCCTCAGTACTGACCCTCTGACAGTGTGGCACTGAGGGATTGCTTCAGTGTTGGAGTGATATTTTCAAGTGATAATATACGGCCGTCTCTGTGCTCTCCTGTAGATTTGAAAGATCCTGCAGTAACTGTGCACTTAAGACCTATTTTCCCTGGTGTCTGTAGGAGCTTCCTGTACACAAATTAGTTTTCATGTCTCTTACATTCCACTAGTGACTGAATTTAAAGTAATTTTCATTGGCTGTTAAGCTTTTCAGGAGCGACAGTTAGTTGAACAGGTGCTAGAGAAATTCAATGTAGTTGCTGCTTAGTCTGGAAATCTCTGAAGTTGATATCAGTCTGAACAATGATATGCTGCTGATACATTACTTTTCAAAATAAGAATCAAAGAGGGAAGTTATAAAACTAAGGGCTTGTAATAAAATGGACAAGAAATCTGATTTATATATGTTTTATTGGTATGTTTATTACAATTAATAACATATGTTCTGTAATATTATCAAACATTTAGAACTGATTCTCTCAGTCGATATGAATGGGATTATCTAAATATTATAATTTTGATCTTGACATATAATTTACTGATCATCTCTTAAATATTTATCCTTTTAGGAACGTAAAGCTATCATTTTCAAACTTTATCATCATTAAACACTTTACAGCAAGCAATTAAAAAGAGAGGAGAGCAAATTAGAAATGCCTTCTCAAATTAATCATCTGATGTCACATTGGAATTCTATTTGTGCTTGTTCAGTTTTGAGGCAAGATAATGATCAGAATAAGGAATCATTGCAAAGGTGCTGTTTGGTACTGAGCCATTGGCTGGAAGAGAGGGAACTCATTCTGCCAATTCAGAGCCAACCAGAGGAGGAATGCTCATTCCCAATGAAGGGATTTTGCCCGAACCATCGATTCTCCTGCTCCTCGGATGCTGCCTGACCTGCTGTGCTTTTCTAGCACCACACTCTCGACTCTGATCTCCAGAATCTGCCGTCCTCCACTTTCTCTGAGGAATGCATTGAGGCTTGTTGGCAAGAGGGTGATCAACCTGAAATCACAAGTTAGCCAGGCCATCATGGACAAGGTCCTGGGAAAAGAGACCAGCAGCTTGACTTCCCAAAGTGCTTGTGAGGCTCAGGTCCACAACCTGGATCACAACGACGCCTTTGTCCACTCGTCCACTCACTGAAAGAAACGACTCCAGGGGCTGTTGGCCAATTATGAATCTCTGTTTTTTTATCTGGATAGTGTCTGTGTCTATGCCCGACTGTGTTCTAAAGTTTGGTTCTGTTTGGATTTTTTCACTGAGGAATCTCATGAAAGGTTGGCATGAATGGTGCTGCACACTACACCATTCCTGAACACTACCCTTGACCCACTGACAAGAGGCAAGTCCTTACCAAAGAAGAAAATGCCTTTTTTAAAATTCATTTATTGGATATGGAAGTCACTGACTGAGCCAGCATTTATTGCTCATCCCTAATTGCCCTTTGATCTAAAATGCTTGCCAGGCCATTCCGAGAGCAGTTAGGAGTCTGCTACCACGTTGCAGGGGTCTGAACTCACACGTACTCCAGATAGCAGTAATATTGAACTAGGTGGGTTTTTATAACACTTAACAAAGGTCACATGGTCATCCTTAGACTTTTCTAACAATTCCCAGCTTTTATTAAATTTAAATTTCACTTTCAATCATATTTGAAGTCATATTCCCTGGAACATTAGCCTAGCATTCGGGATAATCCATTCGGTGATATCACCATGACACCACTGACCCACCCAGCTGATCTGGTCCATATTTTTAGATGCTAAAGGGATTGTGTCAGACTTGAGCAGCTGCCTCACTGTGCCTAGATTAGGAAACACAGAGCTGAAAGGGGGAGATTCCAGAGTAGTATAAAAATTCCAGATTAGTACAAAAACTAAAATCACACGGTATTTGGAGAGGGCTGGCTAGATGGATACAAAACTGGCTTGATCATAGAATACAGAGGGTAGCAGTGGAAGGGTGTTTGTCAGAGTGGAGACTGGTACCTAGTGGTGTTTTATAGGGGTCAGTCTTAGGTTCGCTGTTGTTTGCAGTGTATATAAATGATCTGGAGGAAAGTGTGGGTGATCTGATTCATGAGTTTGCACACGTCACAAAGTTTGGTGGAGTTGCTGACAATGCCGACAATTGTGAAAGAATTTAACAGGATATAGATAGATTAGTGACTTGGGCACAGAAATGGCAGGCTGAGTTAAATCCAGACAAATGTGAGGTGCTGCATTTTGAAGGATCAAATTTATGTGTAAATTATACTGTAAATGGCAGAACCCTTAGGAACATTGCCATACAGCATGCAGGTCCACAGTTGCCGAAAAGTGACAACACAAGAGTCCAAGGCAATTAAGGAGGCATATGGCATGCCTTCATCAGCCGTTACCTGGAGTACAAGAGTTGGTAAACCATGTTGCAGTGATATAAAACCCTTGTTAGGTCGCATTTGGAACGTTTTGATCATCACAGTACCAGAAGGACATGGAAGCTTTGGCAAGAATACAGAGAAGGTTCACCAGGATGTTGCCTGGTCTTGAGGGCATTGGTTATGGGGAAAGGTTAAAAAAAAATAGGATGGTCTTCACTGGAAAGATGGCAGCTGAGAGGAGACCTGATAGAGAGCTACAAAATTATGAAACACATAGATAGGGTGATAGGTCAGAGGCTTTCTCCCCAAGGTTGAAGTTTTAATTACAAGTGGTCACAGGTTCAAGTTGAGAGAGGGAAAGTTTAAGGGAGATGTGCAAGGGAAGTTTTTCACACAGAGAGTGGTCAGAGCCAGGAATGCACTGTCAGAAGAGCTGGTGGAAGCAGGAATGTTTGTGATATTTAAGAGGGATCTGGATGGTTACATGAATGCGGAGGGAATAGAAGGATACGGACTGAATAAGGCCAGAAGGTTTTTTTTAGTTTAGTTAGGACATGATGATCAGCACTAGCTTGGAGGGCTGAAGGTCCTGTTCCTGTGCTGTAATTCTCTTTTGTTCTTTGTTCATTTAATCCAGGGATCAATATTCCATGTGATCATGGGTAATCATTGGAGCAGACTCCAGGGAGAGACAGCGGAGGCTATTCATGTTAATTCATTCAAATGGAAATGAGAGTGATTTCTCTCAGGACACCACATATTGGGCTCCAGGATCTGAGTAATTGGAGATGTGACGTGTGGAGATTACAGCGAGTTCAGGAAGAACAGGCAACTTTGGATCGATGGTTCCCAAAGCTGTCCCCAACTGAATGGGTGGGAGTGGGTGGGAATCTGTTTGGTCACGGATTCCATTATTATCGGGAGGCAACGGCCTAGTGATTTTGTCGCTAGACTATTCATCAAGCGACGCAGCTCACATCTGGGGACATGGGTTTGAATCGTACCATGGCAGATGGAGGAATTTGAATTCAATAATTTTAAAATATCTGAAATTAAGGATCTACTGAAAACCAAGAATCTATTATTGATTGTCAGAAAAATCCATCTGGTTCAATCACATCCTTTGGGGAATTAGGTCTGCTATCCTCACCTGGGTCTGGCCTAAATGTGATTCCAGACCCACAGCAATGTGGTTGACATTTAGTTGCCCTCCAAAATGGCCTATCAAGCCATTCAGTTATATCAATCGCTGCATAGCCTCAAAGAAATGAAAACAGATGGGTCACCTGACATAGGCACCAGAAAGACAACGGCAGAAAAAGCCCTGTTGACTCTGCAGAGTCCCCCTCACTGACAGCTGGGGGCTAGTGCCAACACTGGGCGAGCTGTCTCACAGACTAGTCAAGCAACAGCCTGACATAGTCATACTCACGGAATCATACCTTACAGACAATGTCCCAGACCCCACCATCACCATCCCACTGACAGGACGGACCAGCAGGGGGGCAGCACAGTGGTATACAGTCAAGAGGGAGTTGACTCCAAACCTCATGATGTCTCATGGCTTCAGGTTAAACATGGGCAAGGAAACCTCCTACTGACTATCACGACCTGTCCTTCCTCATCTGATGAATCTGTACTCCTCCATGTTGAACAAAGCTTAGAGGAAGCATTGAGGGTGGCAAGGACACAAAATGTACTCTGGGTGGGGGATTTCAAAATACACACCAAGAGCAGCTCTGCAGCAGTACTGCAGCTGGTTGGGTCCTTTAGGACATTGCTACAAGACCAAGTTTGCAGTAAGTGGTGAGGAAACCAACAAGAGGGAAAAAAACATCACTTGACCTCCGCCTTAGTAATCTGCCAGCTGCAGACACATCTGTATATGACAGTATCGGTAAGAGTGACCACCATACAGTCCTTGTGGAGACAAAGTCCCAAATTCACATTGATAATACCCTCCATCATATTGTGTGACTCCATCACCGTGCTAAATGGGACAGACTTTGTACAGATCTAGCAACTCAAGACTGGACACCATGAGCACAATCGGTAATCTCATAGCCTGGCATAACTCCCACTCAGCCATTACCATCAAGCCAGAGGATCAACCCTGGTTCAATGGAGAGTGCAGGAGGGCATGCCAGGAACAGCACTAGCATACCTGAAGATGAGTGTCAACCTGGTGAAGCCACCAAAGAGGACTACTTCCAAACAACATAAGCAGACAGTGATAGACAGAGCTAATGGATCAGATCTAAGCTCTGCAGTCCTGCCACATCCAGTCATGAATGGTGGTGGACAATTAAACAAATGCTGTTGGTTGTGAATCTTATCAGATCGAATGGATCGGTTGGAGAGACAGTTAGAAGCAATGAGAAATTTGCAACAGTAACAGAATGTGATGGATGGCAGTTATGGGAAGGGAGGAAAGTCTCAGATACAGTCACATAGATGGGTTAACTCCAGGAAAGGTAAGAGAGGTAGGCAGCTAGTGCAGGAGCCTTCTGTGGATATATCCATAGGGGGTGATGGATTGTCAGGGGAAGGTAGCACAAACAGCTAAGTTTCTTGTATTGAGACTGGCTCTAGTGCAATGAGAAGTACGTCAGGTTCCAAGAGATCAATTGTATTAGGGGACTCTCCAGTCCGAGGTACAGACAGATGTTTCTGTGGCCAGCAGCGAAAAATCAGAATGGTGTGTAGCTTCCCTGGTGCCAGGATCAAGGATGTCTCAGAGAGGATGCAGAATGTTCTCAAGTGGGAGAGGGGCCAGCAAGAGGTCATTGTCCACATTGGAGCCAACAATTTAGGAAGGTAAAAGGTTGAGATTCTGAAGGGAGATTACAGAGAGTGAGGCAGAAATTTAAAAAGGAGGTCCTCGAGAGTAGTAATATCTGGATTACTCCTGGTGCTACGAGCTAGTGAGAGCAGGAATAGGAGGATAGAGCAGATGAATGCATGGCTGAGGAGCTGGTGTAT
>NC_057722.1:84348394-84360024 GCF_004010195.1 Chiloscyllium plagiosum | reverse complement strand
GGCCTTTGTGTGGAGCTACAGAAAATGGGGGAGATACTAAATTAGTATTTTGCATCAGTATTTACTGTGGAAAAGGATATGGAAGATATAGACTGTAGGGAAATAGATGGTGACATCTTGCAAAATGTCCAGATTACAGAGGAGGAAGTGCTGAATGTCTTGAAACAGTTAAAGGTGGATAAATCCCCAGGACCTGATCAGGTGTACCCGAGAACTCTGTGGGAAGCTAGAGAAGTGATTGCTGGGCCTCTTGCTGAGATATTTGTATCATCGATAGTCACAGGTGAGGTGCCGGAAGACTGGAGGTTGGCAAACATGGTGCCACTGTTTAAGAAGGGTGGTAAAGACAAGCCAGGGAGCTATAGACCAGTGAGCCTGACCTCTGTGGTGGGCAAGTTGTTGGAGGGAGTCCTGAGGGACAGGATGTACATGTATTTGGAAAGGTAAAGACTGATTAGGGATAGTCAACATGGCTTTGTGCATGGGATATCATGTCTCACAAACTTTTTTGAAGAAGTAATGAAAAGGATTGATGAGGGCAGAGATGTGATCTATATGGACTTCAATAAGGCATTCGACAAGGTTCCCCATGGGAGACTGGTTAACAAGGTTAGATCTCATTGGATACAGGGAGAACTAGCCATTTGGATACAGAACTGGCTCAAAGGTAGAAGACAGATGGTGGTGGTGGAGGGTTATTTTTCAGACTGGAGGCCTGTGACCAGTGGAGTGCCACAAGGATCGGTGCTGGGTCCTCTACTTTTTGTCATTTACATAAATGATTTGGATGCGAGCATAAGAGGGAGAGTTAGTAAGTTTGCAGACGATATCAAAATTGGAGGTGTAGTGGACAGCAAAGAAGTTTACCTCAGATTACAACAGGATCTGGACCAGATGGGCCAATGGGCCGAGAAGTGGCAAATGGAGTTTAACTCAGATAAATGAGAAGTGCTGCATTTTGGGAAAGCAAATCTTAGCAGGACTTATACACTTAATGGTAAGGTCCTAGACAGTGTGGCTGAAGAAAGAGACCTTGGAGTGCAGGTTCCTAGCTCATTGAAAGTGGAGTCGTAGGTAGATAGGATTGTGAAGAAGGTGTATAGTTTGCTTTCCTTTATTGGTCAGGGTATTGAGTACAGAGTTGGAAGGTCATGTTGCGGCTGTACAGGACATTGGTTAGGTCACTGTTGGAATATTGCGTGCAATTCTGGTCTCCTTCCTATCGGAAAGATGCTGTGAAACTTGAAAGGGTTCAGAAAAGACTTACAAGGATGTTGCCAGGGTTGGGGGATTTGAGCTATAGGGAGAGGCTGAACAGGCTGGGGCTGTTTTCCCTGGAGCGTCAGAGGCTGAGGGGTGACCTTATAGAGGTTTACAAAATTATGAGGGGCATGGATAGGATAAATAGACAAAGTCTTTGCCCTGGGGTCGGGGAGTCCAGAACTAGAGGGCATACATTTAGGGTGAGAGAGGCAAGATATAAAAGAGACCTAAGGGGCAACATTTTCACATAGAGGGTGGTACGTGTATGGAACGAGCTGCCAGAGGAAGTGATGGAGGCTGGTACAATTGAAACATTTAAAAGGTATTTGGATGGGACTATGGGAATAGGAAGGGTTTGGGGGGATATGGGCCGGGTGCTGGCAGGTGGGACTCGATTGGGTTGGGATATCTGGTTGGCATGGATGGGTTGGACCGAAGAGTCTGTTTCCAATGTGTACATCTCTATGACTCTAATTCACTGGAGGAGGAGGCTCCATAAATATCCCCATCCTCAATGATGGAAGAGCCCAGCACATCAGTGTGAAAGATAAGGCTGAAGCTTTCGCAGCAATCTTCAGCCAGAAATGTCAAGTGGATGATCCACCTTAGCCCCCTCCAGTGTTACCCAGCATTATGTGAGCCTTACGTCAGTTGTAAAGGAAAGGATTATAAGAGGTAGGCTTTATAATCGTCTAGCAAGCAACAATTTGATTGCAAATAGTCAACATGGTTTCGTCAAGGGCAGGTCATGTCTCACAAATCTCATTGAGTTTTTTGAGAAGGTGACCAAGCAGTTGATATGGTGTACATGGACTTCAGTAAAGCCTCTGATAAGGTTCCACATGGTAGGTTACTGGAGAAAATGTGGAGGCATGGGATTGAGGGTGATTTAGCAATTTGGATTAGAAACTGGCTTTCTGTAAGAAGGCAACGAGTGGTGGTTGATGGAAAATATTCAGTTTGGAGTCCTGTTACTGGTGGTGTGCCACTAGGATCTGTTTTGGGACTTCTGCTGTTTGTCATTTTCATAAACGACTTGGACGCAGGCGTAGGTGGATGGGTTAGTAAGTTTGCGGATGCCACTAAAGTGTTATCATGTTGCCAGCAGTGGTGGTGGTAGAAGCAGAGTCATTAGGGACATTTAGGTGACTGCTGGACATGCACATGGATAGCAGTAAATGGAGGGATGCGTAGGTTAAGTTATTATATTTAACATTAGGTTTAATCCTCGGCACAACATCGTAGGCCAAAGGGCCTGTTCTGTGCTGTACGTTTCTATGTTCTATAAAGTTGGTGGAGTGGTGGACAGTGTGGAAGAGCGTTGCAGGTTGCAGAGAGACTCGGATAAACTGCAGAACTGGGCTAAAAGATGGCAAATGGAGTTCAGTGCAGCTAAATGTGAGGTGATTCACTTTGGTAAGAATAACAGGAAGGCAGAGTACTGGGTCAATAGAAAGATTCTTGGTAGTGTGGATGTGCAGAGGGATCTTGGAGACCATGTGCATGGATCCCTGAAAGTTGCCACCCCAGGTTGATAGTGCTGTTAAGAAGGCATATGGTGTGTTAGCTTTTATTGGTAGAGGGATTGAGCTCCGGAGCTGTGATGTCATGCTGAAACTGTACAAAATGCTAGTGTGGCCTCACTTGGAATATTGTGTACAGTTCTGATCGCCCCATTACAGGAAGAATGTGGAAGCATTTGCAAAGCTGCAGAGGAGATTTACCAGGATCTTGACTGGTCTGAAGTGAAGGCCTTATGAGGAAAGGCTGAGGGACTTGGGTCTGTTCTCATTGGAGAGAAGAAGGCTAAGAGGGGATTTAATAGGGACATATACGATGATCAGAGGATTAGATAGGGTGGACAATGAGAGTCTTTTTCCTCGGATGATGATATCTATTTGTACGAGGGGGCATAACTACAAATTGAGGGGTGATAGATTTAAGACAGATGTCAGAGGCAGGTTCTTTACTCAGAGAGTGGTAAGGGCATGGAATGCCCTACCTGCTAATGTAGTCAATTCAGCCATATTAGGGAGATTTAAACAATCCTTGGATAAGCACATGGATGATGATGGGATAGTGTAGGGGGATGTGCTTAGATTAGTTCGCAGGTCGGCGCAACATTGAGGGCCGAAGGGCCTGTTCTGTGCTGTATTGCTCTATGTTATATTACAGATACAAGCCTTCAGCCAATTCAATTTATTCAATTCACAAGAAATGGTTGGAGGCACTGGATACTGCAAAGACTATAGACCCAGATAACATTCCAGCAATAGTACTGAAGACTTGCAATTCCCTGACACATACTGTTCCAGTACAGTTACAACACTGGTATCTATCCGACAATAAGGAAGATTGCTCAACTATGTCCCGTACACAAAAAGCACGACAAATCCAACCATCAGCCCCCATCAGTCTACTCTCCATCATCAGTAAAGTGATAAAAGGTGTCACTAACAGTGCTATCAAGCAGCACCTGCTCAGCAATAACCTGCTCAGTGATGCCCAGTTTGGGTTCCACCAGGATCGCTCAGCTCCTGACCTCATTACAGCCTTGGGTCAAACATGGACAAAAGAGCTGTATTCCTGAGGTGAGAGTGACAGCCTTGATATCAAAGCTGCATTTGACTAAATGTGGCATCAAGGAGCCTGATCAAAACTGTGATTGTATCGGTTATTGGGGGCAAGCTCTGTGCTGGTTGAAGTCATATCTGGCGCAGAGAAAGAAAGTTGTTGTAATGATTGGAATGAGGTCAGCCAGGTATCCTAGAATATGAGTTCCCTAATATGGGCTGTCAATCTGGTGCAATCAGAGAGTCCTGGATAACAGATATAAACAGGAGTGTCATGGGTTCTGTTCACTCTAGCAGCTAGCTCTGAGCTAGCTGGGTCAGTGTAAATTATGGGTGGCATGATGATGGGCTACCGGCCTTTGTGGAGTTATTTCAGTCAGAGTTGTTGAAGGACAGTCATCTCAGTTCCAGGACATTTCTACAGGAGTTCCTCAGGGTAGTGTCCTTGACCCAACCATCCTCAGCTGCTTCATCAATGCCTTCCCTGCGCCATATGTTCAGAAGTGGGGATGTTCACCAATAACTGCACAATGTTTAGCACCATTCATGACTTCTCAGATACTGAAGCAGTCTGTGTTCAGGTGCAACAAAATCTGGACAATATCCAGGTTTGGGCTGACAAGTTAGAGACAAAAAAACTGCATACGCTGGAATCCAAAGTGGAAAGTAACATTCATGTCACACAAATGCCAAGCAATGATCATCTACAATTAAAAAATAATCTAACCATTGCCCCTTGACTTTCAATGGTGTTACCATCACTGAATCCCCCTTTATCAACTTCCTTGCAGATGACATTGGTCAAAACCCAACTGGACTCACTACACAAGCACAATGTCTGCAAGACTAGGTCAGAGGCTAGGAATATTGTGGCAAGTAACTGACCTCCTGACAACCCAAAGTCTGTCCACACTCCACATGCAAAATCAGAATGTGAGGGAATACTCCCCACTTGCCTGGATGGGTGCAGCTCCAACAACACTCAAGAAGCTTGACACCATCCAGACAAAGCAACCCACTTACTTGGCACCACATCCACAAATACCCACTCCTTCACCACTGATGCTCAGTCGCAGCAGTATGTACCGTCTGCAAGTTGTACTGCAGAAATTCACCAAAGATGCTCAGACAGCACCTTCCGAACCCACAACCACTTCCATCAGAAGGACAAGGACAGCAGCCACCCCCTGCAAATTCCCCTCAAATGAAATTGAATGCAGCTCCGACAGTGCAGCACTCCCTCAGTACTGACCCTCCGACAGTACAGCACTCTCTTAGTACTGACCCTCTGACAATGCGGCACTCCATCAATACTGAATCTCTGACAGTGCGGTACTCCCTCAGTACTGACCCTTTGACAGTGCGGCACTCCCTCAGCACTGACCATCTGACAGTGCGGCACTCCCTCAGTAGTGACCCTCCGACAGTGCTGCACTCCCTTAGTATTGATCTTCCGACACTGCAACATTTCCTCAGTACTGACCCTCTGACAATGTGGCACTCCATCAGTACTGACCCTCTGATGGTGTGGCACTCCCTCAGAACTGACCCTTCGACAGTGCGGCACTCCCTTAGTACTGACCCTTTGACAGTACAACACTCCCTTAGTATTGATCTTCCGACACTGCAGCATTCCCTCAGTACTGAATCTCTGACAGTGTGGCACTCAATCTGCATTGACTATCTGACAGTCTGGTACTCCCTCAGAAGTGACCCTCTGACAGTGTGGCACTCCATAAGTACTGAATCTCTGACAGTGCAGAACTCTCTCAGAACTGAACCTCTGACAGTGCGGGACTCCTTTGTTGAATAGAGTCAGGTTAGGTACTAAGCTGTAGATGGGAATGTCATTTTATCATGGTGTAGAGGTGCCGGTGTTGGACTGGGCTGGACAAAGTTAAAAAAATCACACAACCCCAGGTTATAGTCCAACAAATTTATTTGGGAACATGAGCTTTCAGAGCTCTGCTCCTTCATTAAGTAGCTGTGGAGTAGGATCATAAGACAAAATTTATAGCAAAAGATCTCAGCGACATGCAACTGAAGTGATATATTGAACAAACCTAGATTGCTGTTAAGTCTTTCATCTTTTAGAATGGGAATGAATAGAAACCTGCAACCCATTTCTAAAAGATGAAAGACGTAACAGCAATCTAGGTTTGTTCAATATATCGTTTCAGTTGCACAATACTGAGATCTTTTGCTATAAATTCTGTGTCTTATAATCCTGCTCCACAGCTACCTGATGAAGGAGCAGCTCTGAAAGCTAGTGCTTCTAAATAAACCTGTAGGATTCCAGTGTTGTGTGATTTTTAATTTTATTATGTGACTTCCTGTTTCAAGATGACTGATCAGAAATGCTGATGCATGTACAGTGTTCCTTTTTTGTTAATTTTCTAGATGTGGGAGTCAGTGTTCCAGCGTTTACTGTCAGGTCCGTTGTGAAGGTAGTGGGCAGTTGCCTCTTGAATAGAATCCAAAGAATAAAAATGTTTGGTTCAATCTCATTTGACATGAACACAATATAACAGAACAAAATATTCCAAACGCATCTGAAAATGATTCACAAAATATCAAAAATTATTGTCGACTTTCCTCCGAATTATCATCTTTCATCAACTTGGTGAATATTTCAGAGATTTTTCCACTTTTTTGGGGAATAATATTTCACAAAATGAAATTGAAAAATAGGAGCAGCAGTCAGAGCTCAGGGTTTGGGATTGTGATGGTCTCAGGACAGAAGAATCATGATGGGTTAAATGGTCTCTTCTTCTTTTGTGATTCAATGTTCCTGCAATTGTGAATGCCTGGAGACAGTGACTGGAATTGAACCAGATTGGAACAATTATAATTATCCGGGATGACTGAACAGGCTGGTGCCCTGCTACAGGAATAAGGCTGAGAGGTGACAGCATCGAGCCAGAGTCAGGCTCCACAGGAGTCAGGGCGGTCAGTTTAGGATCAGGACCAGACCATGAGCATGTTTTTTCTGCTGGTGGAAATGGCTCAAACATTTTACCACAGACAGCCTGTTCATTGGTCCCCTGTTGGCCCACTGTCTAATTAAAGATTGGGCCAATCACAAGGATGGTAGCTGTGCAGTTGTCAGGAGATGTAGGTGATGCTGACATTGACAGGAAAGCTCCAGCGCAAGCCAAGCAGACTCTTCTTGGGAGGCCATTGAGCCCACAAAGCGCTTCCTGGTTTTGCACCAGGAAGTCTGGCCTCTGGACTAGGAGAAAATGAGGAGTGCAGATGCTGGAGATCACAGTTGAAAAGCACAGCAGGTCAGGCAGTATCCAAAGAGAAGGAGAATCGACTTTTTGAGCATAAGCCCTTTATCAGGAATTCCAGGTGAGGGGCTTCTGCTCCTCATATGCTGTCTGACCTGCTATGCTTTTCCAGCGCCACACGTTTTGACCCTGGCCTTTGGACGTCAACCTGACTGAGCTGGCAGGAAAAATTGGTAACACACCCACTCTCACGATCAAATGGTCACTCACTGAATCATTCTTTCATAATTAGTAGCTCATCTCTTTAAATCAGGTAGCTTTCCATTTGGAATTCCATCTCTGCCCAGTGGTGGGACAATGTTAGATATCAGAAGCAAGCATCTTCCTCTCCATGGGGCAAACAACATTCTGCTGATAGAGTCACAGTGGAGCAGAAAGAGACCATCCATCCCATTACATCTATTGAGCAATGTAGTCAGTCCCACTCCCTCTCTAACACAGTTACTTGTCAAGTGCCCAACCTACATTTCCCAAAATGACAGATTATCTTGTGATGAATGTCACATTACTGTTGTTGTTGTTATTATTTCACATCTTGGGTTCTAAAGTGAAGGGCAATTGGATTTTAGTTTTATTTAGTTATTTTTTCAGAAGAAAATCAGAAAATAATTTTGAACTTTATGCTCAAACAACATTTATAAGAAGTCATGTCATAATAGTGAAATGTCAAGCAAGTCACCTGCAAAGATCATTGTTAAGGTGTTAATTGACATACGATTTATGACCAGGAGAAAGAGTGAGATACAGAAGTACAGAACCAGGTGGATTCAGAGAAAAAAGGGTCCAAAGCAGCAGAGGTACTGCAGTCAGGGCTGGGTGAAAGCCTGGAAAGAAACCTATAGAAACAGAAAGCTGTGGAAGTATCAGAGAGAAATAATTCTATATATCTGTTGAAGACTATAGTGGCAGGGGTCTGGGAACCAGAACAGTAGGTCAGCAAGTGGAGAGATTGAGGGGAAAGTAGATGTTAGCACCAGTAAATCAGAAAGAAAAGACAGGGAGAGACTGGTAAATGAACACGATGGTACTCGTTGGCAGAGTGTGTTTATTTCAATGTAAGTAGTAGTTTTGATAAGGCAGATGAGCTTAGAGCCTAGATCAGTACATAGAACTATGACATTGCAGCCATTACAGAGAATTGGTTGAGAGAGGGACAGGACTCACTACTCAATGTTCCAGGGTTTTGTTGTTTTAGATGAGATAGAGAAGAAGGTAAAAGAGGTGGAAGAATTGCATTACTAATCAAGAGAATGTTACATCTGCACTTGGAGGGGACAATACTGGAGGGCCCATACACTGAGGCAATATGGGTACAGCTCAAAAATAAAATGGGTGCAATCACTCTGATAGGATTATACCATAGGTCCCCCAAAAGCCACCGAGACATTGGGGAACAAATATGTCGGCAGTTTATGGAAAGGTGCAATAAAAACAGAATTGTCATAGTGGGTGACTTAAATTTCCCCAATATTGACTGGGACCCCCTTAGAACAAAATGAAGATGTAGGTGGATAGTTTAGTAAGTTTGCAGATGATACAAAGATCTGTGGAGTTGTGGATGACATAGAAGATTGTCAAATGATACAGTGGGATACAGATCAGTTGCAGACATAGACAAAGAAAAAGCTGATGGAGTTTAATACGGGTGAGTGTGAAGTGCTGCACTCTTCAGTAATCAAATGTCAATGAAAAGTATACATTTAATGGCAGGACTCTAAAAAGCAATGATACAACCATAAGACAATAAGATATAAAAGCAGAAATTAGACCATTCATCCCATCGAATCTGCTCCGTCATTTGATAAGTTTCTCAATGCCATTCTCCCATGTTCTTCCTTTAAATCTTGATCCCTGTGACAAACAAGTACTTATGTATCCCCGTCTCAAAAATACTCAATGACCTGGCCTCCACAGCCTACTGTGGCAGTGAATTCCATAGATTCACCACTCTCTGCTAAAGACGTTTCTCCTTACCTCCGTTCTAAGAGGTGTTCCCTTTCTGGATGTAGATTTGCTCACTGAGCTGGAAGGTTCATTTCCAGACATTTCAACACCCTACTAGGTAACATCTTCAGTGGGCCTCCAGACTAAGCACTGCTGCTGATTCCTGCTTTCTATTTATATATTTGGGTTTCTTTGGGTTGGTGATGTTATTTCCTGCGATGATGTCATTTCCTGTGGTGATGTCATTTCCTGTTCTTTTTATTGGGGGATGGTAGATGTTTGTTGATAGAGTTCTAAATGAATATCATGCTTCTAGGAATTCTATAAATTCATATAAATAGAAAGCAGGAATCAGCAGCAGTGCTTCGTCTGGAGGCCCACTGAAGATGTTACTGAGTAGGGTGACAAAATGTCTGGAAATGAACCTTCCAGCTCAGCGAGCAAACCTACATCCAGAACCTCAACCTGAGCTACAAATCTTTTCAAAACTTGTTAAGGTCTTCCCTTTACTCTAAGACTGTGCCCTTGGGTCCTAATCTCTCCTACCAATGGAAATATCTTCCCAACATCCACTCTGTTGAAGTCATTCAGTATTCTGTAAGTTTCAATTAGATCCTCCCCTCATCCTTCTAAACTCCATTGATTAAAGACCCAGAGTCCTCAAACGTTCCACACATCTTCAGCTTTTCATTTTTGGGACCGCCCCAAGGCCAGAACACCCTTCCTGAGATATGGAGCCTAAAACCATGTACAATACTCCAATGTGATCTAATCAGAGCTTTATCAAACCTCAGAAGCACATATCTGCTTTTATATTCAAGTTCTCTTAAAATAAATTCCAACATTGCATTTGTCTTCCTAACTACTGACTCAACCTGCAAGTTTACCTTGAGAGAATCCTGGAGTAGAACTCCTAAGTCTCTTTGCACTTCAGACTTCTGAATTTTCTCCCCATTTAGAAAATAGTCTATGCCTATATTCTTCTTACCAAAGTTCATGTATCACACTTTCCCATCTGTCATTGCTTTGTCCACTCTCCTAACCTGTCCAAATCCTGATGTACAGAAAGATCTTGGGGTTCAATTCCAAAGTTCCTTGAAAGTGGCCATTCAAGTAGACAGGGTGGTAAAAGAAGGCATATCATATGCCTGCCTTTATTGGTTGGGGAGTTGAGTACAAGAGTCAGGATGTCATGTTGCAGCTTTATAAGGCTTTGGTTAGGCCGCACTTATTGATACAGTTCTGGTTGTCACATTACAGGAAGGAGGGTACAAAAGAGGTTTGCCAGAATTCTGCCTAGATTAGAGGGTATGAGCTATAAACAGAGGCGAGAAAAACCCAGGTTGTTTTCTCTTGATTGGCAGAGGCTGAGGGGAGACTTGATAGAGGTCTATAAAGTTATGTGGTGTACAGATAGGGTTAACAGTCAGAATCTTTTTTCCAGAGTTGAAATATTTAAAACTAGGAAGCATGCATTTAAGATGAGAGGGGGCAAGTTCAAAGGAGATATAAGGGACAGGTTTTTTACACAGAGAGTAGTAGGAGTGTGGAACACACTGCCAGGAGTGGGGTTAAGGCAGATACCATAGGGACTTAAGGGACTTACAGATGAGCACAAATATGAAAGGAATGGACGGAATTGGACCAAGAGCAGGCAGAAGGGATTACCTTTATTTGGCATCATGCATGGCACAACATCATGAGCTTAAGGGTGTCTATGTTCACTTCAACCTCCCTTTTCCTTTTTACATATTTATTGAGGGACTTACAGTCTTTTAATGTTGCTTAATTCATTGTGGAGCATGGGCATCATGGCTGTGTGGCCCATCCCTGCATATGCAGTTAGGCCACAGATCAGCCTCATTGAATGTTGGGGCAGTCTCAATGGGCTGAATGGTGTCCTCCTATTACTATGCTGTCATAGAACATAGAACATAGAACATAGAAGAATACAGCGCAGTACAGGCCCTTTGGCCCTCGATGTTGCGCCGATCCAAGCCCACCTAACCTATACTAACCCACTATCCTATAATGCCCGCTTAAATGCCCATAAAGAGGGAGAGTCCACCACTGCTACTGGCAGGGCATTCCATGAACTTACGACTCGCTGAGTGAAGAACGTACCCCTAACTTCAGTCCTATATCTACCCCCCCTTAATTTAAAGCTATGCCCCCTTGTAATACCCGACTCCATACGCGGGAAAAGGTTCACACTGTCAAACCTATCTAACCCCCTAATCATCTTGTACACCTCAATCAAGTCACCCCTAAACCTTCCTTTCTCTAATGAAAACAGCCCCAAGTGTCTCAGTCTTTCCTCATACGATCTTCCTTCCATACCAGGCAACATCCTGGTAAACCTCCTCTGCACCCATTCCAGTGCCTCCACATCCTTCCTATAATATGGCGACCAAAACTGCACACAATATTCCAGATGCGGCCGCACCAGAGTCTTATACAACTGCATCAGGACTCCGGAACTCAATTCCTCTACCAATAAAAGCCAGTACGCCATATGCCAAATCTACCCCTAACATCTGTCCTATACCTAACCCCC
>NC_057722.1:84338647-84344295 GCF_004010195.1 Chiloscyllium plagiosum | reverse complement strand
ACCCATCTCTCTGCCATCTTTGGAGTTACTACTTCCTTATAACTCTGATCTATGACCCCCTCTGCCTCCCGAATGATCCGAAGTTCATCCAACTCCAGCTCCAGTTCCCTAACACGGTCTTGGAGGAGCTGGAGATGGGTGCACTTCCTGCAAGTGTAATCGGCAGGGGCGTCGATGGCATCCCTCACCTCATACATGTTGCAGGAGGAACATTGCACTGCCTTCACTGCCATCCCTCTAAAGCTAACTTTTATTTTAAAAAAAACTGGGTCTAAAGAATGCAACAAGCAAAATTCAGCACTTACCTACTTACCACAACAGATGTTATTATTAGGTTAGAGGAGGAGGGCGGGTGGGAGGCACTACCCGTGTAGTGCCTCGGGTTCCTCTCCTTCGCGCTTTTAAAGGGGAAAAAACCTACCTAAGTATGTCATGTTAGCATGTTCCCATGACCCCTTGTTCCCCATGTTGGGATGCCCTTGTGTTTACAGATTCCCATGTTGTCATGCTCATGTTTATCTGCTGAGAGATTCCAACATTGATGGTGACTCTGCTGTAGCCCCAGGGTGGATGGGATTGATTTTGGATTGTGGAAAATCTGTTCAATTGTTCTCACATTGAGCAGTGGTATCACTGGGAGATGAAGATAATGTGGTTTTCTCAAGCTAATTCAAATTCAAATTTAGCCAATGCCTACCTGAGACTTTCATCTGTCCACTGAACTCCAAACTGAACCTGCTCCAGAAATATTTCACTCCATTCCTCTGACACAAAATTTTCAGCTGCGTCTCCAGATCCTGACATTGTGATTTCATTGGAAATGGGTTTAGTAAAGACATGAACAGCAGAATCTGGAGATCTGACAAACACTTACAAAAGCTCTCCAGAAGCAGAGTCTTATCGAACTTGAAACATTATCTCTGTTTCCCTCCAAGTAAATAAAAAGCTGTTGATGCTGGAAATTGAAGAGAGAGAATGCTGGAGAAATTCAGCAAGTCAGGCAGCATCAGTGGAGAGAGAAACATAGTTGACATTTCGGGTCTAGTGACTCCTCTTCAGAACTGAAGAGTCTCTGGATTTAAGATGTTGACTGTATTTCTTTCTTCATAGAATAGAGAACATAGAACAGTGAAGCGCAGTACAGACCCTTCAGTCCTCGATGTTGTGCCAACCTTTTATACTATTCTAAGATCAGACCAACCAACATACCCTTCCATGTGTCTATCCAAGAGTCGCTTAAATGTCCCT
The DNA here is from genome assembly GCF_004010195.1 of Chiloscyllium plagiosum. NCBI lineage: Eukaryota > Metazoa > Chordata > Chondrichthyes > Orectolobiformes > Hemiscylliidae > Chiloscyllium > Chiloscyllium plagiosum. The sequence continues at coordinate 84,343,047 of NC_057722.1, read as the reverse complement.
AATGTCTCTGACTCTACTACCAGCTCTGGCAGTGCATTCCACACAAACCCCACTCTCTGTGTAAAGAGCCTACCTCTGACATCTCCCCTAAACCTCCCTCCAATCACCTTAAAATATGTCCCCTTGTGATAACCATTTCCACCATGGAAAAAGATTTCTGGTTATCCACTCTATCTATGCTTCTCATCATCCTGTATATCTCCATCAAGTCACCTCTCATCTTTCTTCACTCCAATGAGAAAAGCCCAAGCTCCCTCAACCTTACTTCATAAGACACACCCTCCAGTCCAGGCAGCATCCTGGTAAATCTCCTCTGCACCCTGTCTAAAGCTTCCACATCCTTCTTATAATGAGGCGACCAGAATTGAACACAATATTCCAAGTGTGGTCTAACCAGAGCTCTTTAGAGCTGCCACATAACCTCGTGGCTCTAAAACTCAATCCCCCTGCTAATGAAAGCCAATACACCAAATGCCTTCTTAACAACTCTATCAAATTGGGTGGCAACTTTGAGGGACCTATAGACATTGACCCCAAGATCACTCTGTTCTTCCACACTGCCTGGCGTTAACCCTGTATTCTACATTCAACCTTCCAAAATGAATCACTCCACACTTTTCCAGGTTGAACTCTATCTGCCACGTCTCAGCCCAGTTCTGCATCCTGTCAATGTCTTGTTGTAGCCTGCAACAGCCCTCCACACTATCCACAACTCCACCAACCTTCATGTCATCTGTAAACTTACTAACCCACCTTTCCACTTCCTCATCCAAGTCACTTATAAAAATCACAAAGAGCAGAGGTCCCAGAACCGATCCGTATGGATCACCACTGGTCACCAAGCTCCAGGCTAAATACTTCCCATCTACTACACCCTCTGTCTTCTATAATCCAGCCAATTCTGCATCCAGACAGCCAGATTTCCCTGAATCCTATTTCCTTACTTTCTGAATGAGCTGACCATGGGGAATGTTATCAAATGCCTTGCTGGAATTCATGTCCACTGCTTTATCTTCATCAATGTGTTTTGCCACATCCTCAAGGACGTCAATAAGGTTTGTGAGGCATGATCTGCCCCTCACAAAGCCATGCTGATTACCTCTAACCAAACTATGGTTTTCCAAGTAATCATAATCCTTTCTCTCAGGATTCTCTCCAATACTTTGCTTACCACAGACATAAGACTGACTGGTCTGTAATTCCCAGGATTATTGCTCTCCCTTTTCTTGTACAAGGGGATAACATTTTTCACCCTCCAATCATCAGACACTACTCTAGTGGATAATGAGGACACAAAGATCATTGCCGAAGGCACAGTAATCTCTTCCCTCGTTTCCTGTAGTAACCTTGGGTACATCCCGCCTAGCCTAGGTGACTTAACTATTCTTATGTTTTTTCAAACTTTTCAGCATGTCCTCCTTCTTAACATCGACCTGTTTGAGAATATCAGTCTGTTTCAAAATGTCTTCCCAAATGTCACAGTCACTCTCAGTAGTGAACACTGAAGCAAAGTATTCATTAAGGGCCTCTCCGACCTCCTCTGACTGCAGGCGCAAGTTCCCTCCACTATCTCTGTTCAGCCCTACCCTCACTCTGGCCATCTTCTTATTCTTCGCAGATGTGTAGAACACCTTAGGGTTTTCCTTAATCCTACCCACTAAAGCTTTTTCATGCCCCCTCTCAGTCTCCTAAGTCTATTCTTCAGTTCCTTCCTGGTTACCTTGTAACCCTCTAAAGCCCTGTCTAATCCTTGCCTCCTTAACTTTATGTAAGCTTCCTTCTTCCTCTTGACTAGATGTTCCATGTTCCTTGTCACCCAAGGTTCCTTCACCCTACCATCCCTTCCTTGCCTCAGTGGTTTGGAGATGCCGGTGTTGGACTGGGGTGGACAAAATTAAAAATCACACAACACCAGGTTATAGTCCAACAGGTTTATTTGGAAGCACTGGCTTTCGGAGCACAGCACCTTCATCACCACCTGCAGCGCTCTGAAAGCTAATGCTTCCAAATAAACCTGTTAGACTATAACCTGGTCTTGTGTGATTTTTTAACTTTACCTCAGTGGGGCATCTTTACAGAAGAATTTCTCCAGCATTTTCTGTCTGGCTCAGATTTCCAGCATGGACAGTTGTAGAGTCATAAAGATGAACAGCATGGAAACAGACCCTTCAGTCCCACTCTATGTGGACCAGAATCCTAATCTAACCTAGTGTCTTTTGCCAGAATGTGGCCCATATCCCTCTAACCCCTTCTTATTCATGTACCCATCCAGTACCTTTTAAATGTTGTACTGTAACCGCCTCAGGTCATTTTTGAATGATTCCCCCCCCCCCCCCCCACTCACCTTAAACCTATACCCTCTAATTTTAAACTCCCCAACCTGGAGAAAAGACCTTGTCTATTCACCCTATCCATGCTCCTCATTATTTTATAAGCTTCTATAAGGTCACTCCTTAGTTCTTGCTTTACCAAACTCACGAAATGTAAAATTATTTAAAATCTGAATGTTTCTGCTAAAAGGTAGGAGAACTGTACTCAAGTATTCACGTCTATCTGGATTTGTTTCTGTCCGGTTTCCATTTGACCCAGTTCAAACCTGGCGGAAATTCGATCCCAGTTTTCCCAAACTGCTCTCTCTGATCCTGAGCTCCCATCTCGGCTGTACATCGCCAGGACCGATCATCTGAAAACATTCCCCGTGGTCGGGTCAAAAGTTCCTCACCAATTAAGGATCGGGATTTAGGTTGAGTCCAACGCTGCGTCTGGTTGGAGCGTGAGGAGACAGGGGGTGGCGAGACCAGGAGAAGGGGAGAGGCAGGAGCTGGGAGTGTGATTCAGAGAGAGAGGGAGGGACAGAGACAGAAAGTAAGAGAGAGAGAGAAATGTAAGCAGAGGAGGGGGAGATACAGAACAAACCCAGAGACAGAGAGAAAGATCGAGAGAGAAAACTAAACAGAGAAATAAAGACAGCGCACTAGTGGCACTGACCGGGGAAGGCGGATGCGCTCGGCTGAGCCAGGTTCAAGATGCGGATGCGGGCTGGATGCTGGAGAGCCGGGCGACTGCTGCTGATGCTGCTCCTGTTGGGCTTTGATAGGTCCGGGGTAAGTGACCACAGAAACGGTGGCGGCTCGGAGTGAAATCTCTCCCCGGCACTGCAATACCCCGTCTCTGTAGGTGTTTCTGTATGTACCTGTATGTTTGTGTATCCCTCTGTGTCTAACTGTGTATCCCTCTGGGGTCGGTGCCTGTGTCTCTCCCGCTCCCTCTGTGTGTGTGTGTGTGTGTCTGTCTGTCTGTCTCTCTCTCTGTCTCTCCCTCTCTGTCTCTGTGATTCTCTCCCTCTCTGTCTCGCCCCCTCTGTGTGTCTCTATCTGTCTGTCTTTCCCTCTGTGTGTGTGTGTCACTGTGTCTGTCTGTCTCTCTGCTTGTCTCTGCCTCTATGTCACTCCCTCTCTGTATCCCTTTCTCTCTCTCTCTGTGTGTCTCTGAGTCGGTGCCTGTGTCCCTGTGGGTATCAATCTTATTTTGTCTGCTTTACTTTCGCTGTCAATCGTCCCCCCACTTTACTCCGAATGTTCTGGGTTTATCTGAAATATAGATTTTGATCATCTGTTCTCTGACGGGATGGTTTAAATAATTCCCAATTAGAGAAAACGAACGTGTTTTGCAACATTTATCGGAGAGAAGCGGGATTCCAAGCGGGTCCCAATGAGAGCAGACCGAGAGCCGAGAGATTTCGGCTCCAGGGCGATGGGACACCTCACCGGAGCTGGGGATTTGGGTTCAATTCCCACCTTCCCAAAGATTCTGGGGAAGGTTTCATTAATATTATCATCTCCTGTTTCAACATCATAACCACATCCAAATATTTTATCCCAAATGAGACACAGACAAGAGCATTCAGGATGGAAATGATGTCCCGGGGAAAAGGTAGGCGATTGGCCCGGGGGAACAGTGCTTGTTTGAAGAGCCAGTGCGAGTACAAAGGACCGAATGGCCGCCTCCCGGGTAACAAGTCTGCAATTCTGGGATTATTATTTTCAAATATTTCTCCCTGTTTGTAACTGGCGACAATCGAATCTTCATTTTTCATCCAACCAGAACCTGTGAATTCAGAGTCCGCTTTGTATCGTTCCTGATCTAGCCAATTATTTAACAACAAGAACGTGCATTTATTGAGCGCCGTAATGACAAGCGTAAACAACTGGAACAAAAAAGGTACTCTGCGCAATTATTCGAAGAATAGTAGTAAAGGCAGATAGATCTCCAGAGAAAAGCCAACCTTGCAGGGTGGGGGTGGTGGGAGGATTGAGGCGGAGTGGTGGGTGTGGAGTGGGAGAGTGAGGAGTGAGAGGGAGTGAGCGGTGGGGGATAGGGAGTGGGGCATGGGAGCGGGG
>NC_057722.1:84325275-84332780 GCF_004010195.1 Chiloscyllium plagiosum | reverse complement strand
GAAGGTCGAATTTGAAAGTTGAGTACATGATTAAGGATAGGATTCTTGGCAGTGTGGAGGAACAGAGGGATCTTGGTATGCAGGTACATAGTTCCCTTAAAATGGCCACCTAAGTGGGCAGGGTTGTTAAGAAAGCATATGGTGTTTTGGCTTTCCTTAACAGGGGGATTGAGTTTAAGAGTCATGGGATCTTGTTGCAGCTCTATAAAACTTTGGTTAGACCGCACTTGGAATACTGCGTCCAGTTCTGGACACCCTATTATAGGAAAGATGTGGAGGCTTTGGAAAGGGTTCAGAGGAGGTTTACCAGGATGCTGCCTGAGCTGGAGGGCTTATCTTATGAAGAGAGGTTGACTGAGCTCGGACTTTTTTCATTGGAGAAAAGGAGGAGGAGAGGGGACCTAATTGAGGTATACAAGATAATGAGAAGCATAGATAGCCAGAGATTATTTCCCAGGGCAGAAATGGCTAACACGAGAGGTCATAGTTTTTCTCCCCGTGTCGCCGTGGGTTTCCTCCGTGTGCTCTGGTTTCCTCCCACAGTCCAAAAATGTGTAGGTTAGGTGAACGGGCCATGCTAAATTGCCCGTAGTGTTAGGTGAAGGGGTAAATGTAGGGGAATGGGTCGGTGGGTTGTTCTTCAGAGGGTCAGTGTGGACTTGTTGGGCCAAAGGGCCTGTTTCCACATTGTAAGTATTCTAGTTTTAAGCTGGTTGGAGGAAAGTATAGAAGAGATGTCAGAGGTGGGTTCTTTACACAGAGAGTTGTGAGAGCATGGAATGCGTTGCCAGCAGCAGTTGTGGAAGCGAGGTCATTGGGGACATTTAAGAGTCTGCTGGATATGCATATGGTCACAGAAATTTGAGGGTGCATACATGAGGATCAGTGGTCGGCACAACATCGTGGGCTGAAGGGCCTGTTCTGTGCTGTACTGTTCTATGTTCTAATGGGCTTATCAGTGATAGGCAACATGTGCAGGGGAGATCATGCCTTACCAACTTAATAGAGTTCTTCGAGGAAGTGACCAAGTTGATAGATGAAGGAAGGGCTGTTGATGTCATCTATGTGGACTTTAATAAGGCGCTTGATAAGGTTCCCGATGGTAGACTAATGGAAAAAGTGAAGTCACATAGTGTGCAGGGTGATCTAACTAGGTGGATAAAGAACTGGTTGAGCAACAGGAGATAGAGAGTAGTAGTTGAAGGGAGTTTCTCGAAATGGAGAAAGGTGACCAGTGGTGTTCCACAGGGGTCAGTGTTGGGGCCACTGTTGTTTGTGATATACATAAATAATCTGGAAGAGGACACTGTTGGTATGATCAGCAAGTTTGCAGATGACACGAAGATTGGTAGAGTAGCAGAAAGCCTAAGGGACTGTCAAAGAATACAGGAGAATATAGATTGACTGGAGAGTTGGGCAGAAAAGTGGCAGATGAATTTCAATCCAGACAAATGTAAAGTGATGCATTTAGGCAAGACTAATTCTAGTGCGAATCATACAATGAATGGAAGAGACTTGGGAAAAGTTGATGGGCAGAGAGATCTGGGAGTGCAGGTCCATTGTACCCTGAAGATTGCTGCACAGGTGGATAGAGTGATCAAGAAGGCATATAGTATGCTTGCCTTCATTGGATGGGGTATTGAGTATAAGAGCTGGCAAGTCATGTTAAAATTGTACATGACTTTGGTTCGGCCGCATTTAGAATACTGTGTACAGTTCTGGTCGCCACAGGATGTGGACGCTTTGGAGAGGGTGCAGAGAAGGGTTTACGAGGATGTTTCCTGGTATGGAAGGTGCTAGCTATGAAGAGAGGTTGAGTAGGTTAGGATTGTTTTCATTAGAGAAAAGGAGACTGAGGGGAGAACCTGATTAAGGTCTACAAAATCATGAAGGGTATAGACAGGGTGAATAGAGACAAGCTTTTTCCCAGGGTGAAGGATTCTATAATGAGAAGTCACGCTTTCAAGGTGAGAGGTGGCAAGTTTAAAGGGGACACACGCGGCAAGTACTTAACACAGAGGGTAATGGATGTCTGGAACACGTTGCCAGCAGAGGTGGTAGAGGCAGGCATGGTAGATTCATTTAAGATGCATCTGGATAGATGCATGAGTAAGTGGGGAGTAGAGGGATACAGATGCTTAGGAATTGACCGACAAGTTTAGACTGTACATTTGGATCGGCTCAGGCTTGGAGGGATGAAGGGCCTGTTCCTGGGCTGTAAACTCTCTTTGTTTTTGTTCTTTAAGTGCAAAAATGACATTCTGTAGAGTGATATGCTCTTCCTATTGGATGTGGGAGATTAGGGACAGTTTCCATGTTACTGAAGATGATGGCTTCAGTAAGTGTGTTTGGTTGTGAATCCTGTCAGATCGCATGGATCAGTTGGAGTGGCTGTTATAAGCAATGAGGAAGTTACAGGAGCTAGGGGTTGTAATGGGTGGCAGTTATAGGAAGAGAGAAAAACCACAGATACAGATAGGTTACCTCCAGAAGAGGTAGGAAAGGCAGGCAGGTAGTGCAGAAGTCTCCTGTGGCTATCCTCATCTCAAACAAATATGCTGTTTTAGAAAATGTAGAGGGTGATGGACTCTCAGGGGAATGTAGTACAAACAGCCAAGTTTCTGGTACTGAGACTGTCTCTAATGTAATGAGGGGTACACCATATTCCAAGTGATCGATTGTGATAGGAGACTGTCTGGTCACAGGCACAGACACATTTCTGCAGCTGAAAACGAGAAATCAGAACAGTGTGTTGCCTCCCTGGTGCTAGGATCAAGAACATCTCAAAGAGAGTGCAGAAATTTCTCAAATGGGAGTGAGACCAGCAGAAGGTCATTGTACACATTGGAATTGATGACATTGGAAGGAAAAAGGATGAGATTCTGAAGGGAGAATATAGGAAGTTTGGCAAGAATTTAAAAAGGAGATCCTCGAGGGTATTAATGTCTGGATAACTCCTGGTGCTACGAGCTACTGAGGGGAGGAATTGGAGATTAGAGCAGATGAATGCCTGGCTGAGGAGCTGGTGCAGGGGAGAATGGTTCACATTTTTGGTTCATTGGATTCTCTTCTGGGGTAGAAGTGACCTGTACAAGAAGGATAGATTGCACCTGAATTAGAAGGGGATTAATATACTGGCAGGGAGATTTGCTAGAGCTGCTTGGGAGGATTAAACTAGTAAGGTGGGGATGTGGGATCCAGGGAAATAGTGAGGAAAGAGATCAGTCAGAGACTGGGACAGTCAGGAAAACAGTCAGGACAGGCATGAACAAAACAGAATGAGCTAGGAATGATAAATTAAACTGCATTTACTTCAATGCAAGAGGCATAACAGGTAAGGCAGATGAACTCAGGGCATGGTTAGGAACATGGGACTGGGATATCATAGCAATTACAGAGATAGAAAGGGAGTGCAAGAGAAGACGGGAGTGGCATTTTTGACAAGAGATAACATTGCGGCTGTATTGAGGGAGGATATTCCTGGGAATACATCAAGGGAAGTTATTTGGTGGAACTGAGAAATAAAAAAGGGATGATCATTTAATTTGGATTGGGTTGTAGACCCCCCCAATAGTCAGTAAGAAATTGAGAAACAAATTTGTAAGGCGATCTCAGTTATCTGTAAGAATAATAGGTTGGTTATGGTAGTGGATTTTAACTTTCCAAATATAGACTGGGACTAGCGAGCTTTGAGAAGATTTGTAGCTCAGGTTGAAGTTTTGGATGTAGGTTTGCTCGCTGAGCTGAAAGGTTCATTTCCAGACATTTTGTTACCTTACTAGGTAACATCTTCAGTGTATCTCATGCGAAGCAATGCTGAAAATTCCTGTTTTCTATTTATATGTTTGGGTTGGTGATGCCATTTCCTATGGTGAAGTTACTTCCTGTTCCTTTTCTCAGGGGGTGGTAGATGGGGTCTAACTTGATGTGTTTGTTGATAGAATTCTGGTTGGAATGCCATGCTTCTAGGAATTCTCATGCGTGTCTTTGTTTAGCTTGTCCTAGGATGGATGTGTTGTTTCAGTTGAAGTGGTGTCCTTCCTCATCTGTATGTGAGGATACTAGTGAGAGAGGATCATGTCTTTTTGTGGCTAGTTGGTGTTCATGTATCTTGGTGGCTAGTTTTCTGCCTGTTTGTCCAATGTATTGTTTGTTACAGTCCTTGCACGGTATTTTGTAAATGACACTAGTTTTGCTCATTGTCTGTATAGTTCATTCATTGCTGTTTTAGTGTGTTGGTGGGCTACCATGATGCCAAGGGGTCTGAGTAGTCTGGCAGTTATTTCCGAGATGTCTTTGATGTAGGGGAGAGTGTCTAGGGTTTCTGGACGTGTTTTGTCTGCTTGGCATCACAGGCACAGAAAGCATTGGATTCATTGACCTGGAATGGCCTCCTACAAGGGTCGTGGTCATCTGCCTGCCATATTCTCCATAACATCCCCCATTTAGTATGGAGTTGATCTTTGTCTCTCAGAGTCATCATTTTCTGGAAATCTTTACTCCAGAGAGTGGTGGAGTCATTAAATATTTTTAAGGTTGAGGTAGATTGGTTCTTGATTAACAAGGCAGTTGAGGTTTACCAAGGGGTCAGCAGGAATGTACAGTTGAATTCACCAGATTAGCTATAATTTTGATGAATGACAGTCCAAGCTCAAGGGACTGAATGACCTATTGCTATTTCTTGGCTGTATTTTGGAATGGCTACCTCCTGTGTCTCAAACTTACCTCAATTCCTGGCCCAAGGAACTGTCATTGGACAGGATACTCTTCTCCGTACCAATCGAGAGCTCACTCTTGGGAAACATTGGAATTCAGTTCGTTTCCCCCTCGGGCAGATGTTTAACAAGAAACAGACCTTATTCCTGTCTCTTGTCTCCAAGGGTTAAAGTCATGTCTGAAGAGGATTGAAGTAATGAACCAAGTGCAGTTATTATTCAGAAATCATTCACTGTTTCTGAGATATGTTGTTGCTTACTTAGGCAATTACAATCTTATGAGACATCAGATCAAACTGTTTTATTTTAAAATGAAAGAGCAAATATGCTTAAAGGTTATTTCATCATTTGTCCTTCTATCCACTTGGTTTAAGAAAGGCTCGAGCTGGCACACAGAATGACTTCCTTGATGATTTGATGCTTGTATCTGGCAGTGGAATCTAAGGCTGAAGTTGGTCTTGTGGTAATGCTGCACCCTTGTACGTGGATGTAGGGCACAGTCTCAGTGTCTGACACATGGATATATTTTGTGAGAAACAAAGCTCACAATATAATAAATTTCAATCCAAGTCAAATTCTGAAGCAGCGAATTTTATTGAAACATTCTTACAAGGGTGTCTAGCAAGTAGGCACCCCGATCCAGAAATTACTCCACAATTTATACAGTTTAATTCTTGGTACTTCCCCATTTACCTCATTGGTCTTCAAACCTATCAATATTCCTTATTGTGTTCTGCCCCTGCCCAGCTGCACTCCGCCCTTGTTTACTTCTTCCCCTATTCCTATACAGACCCTCCCCTCTATAAGTGACTTGGCTTGCTTCAGTGCTGACATGAGGGAAATTTGCTGAGCTTGGCATATGTTGATGTTCTTTTTCACCTTATCTATTTGTCTGTAACATCTTCCATAGTTTGCAGGCATGTTTCATTCTTGTATGCACATTTTAGCAACTCAGCTCTTTGCTGAAACAATTATATACTGATGCTAATAAGTAATTATGGTTGCAGAAGTTATTTGCTGAAACAATTATATACTGATGTTAATAAGCAATTATGGTTGCAGAAGTAACACTGTTTTACCTATATCCCACAAGGGTAAAGTAGATATTTTAAACAAATATTGTTCAGACATATTACTGGAGCAGGGACATGACCACTGGACCACAAGAATGGACATCTTATAATTTTTTTTCTGTTAATATCCAGAAGTGCTATCACACACAACTAAATGGCTTTTCCCACCAACAAATCACCTGTGCTTTAACCACCAGTAAATCTCCATGTTTCTAAATGTTCAATTCATGTGCAGAGCCCATTCAGGCAATGCAATAACACCAAAGGTGAAGGAGAGTTTGAAGTAATTAGAAACTATTCTACTCCTTGCACGGCCCACCCTTCTCTAAAGGTATTGAGAGTTTCCAATGGTCATCTTGTATTTTTTTTGCTTGACCTTTTTTTTCTAATCAGCCTCTTCAGAAATGTGATTACACACGACTTGAGCAGATGGGACTTGAAACCAGGCTTTCTGATCCAGAGGTAGGGCCACGACCAAAGCATCACAAGAAGGCCACAAATGTAAAGAACATTCACTGGCATGACTTGTTTCGACCGGAGGTTGCTGCAGTGTACTAACCATTTTATGATCATTTAAAATCTAAATGCTTTCAGCTGTGAAAGATGTGGATTCTAACCTGTTATGTCTTCTATTTTGTGTTTGAATTGAATCTCTAGCATGGGGAAGAATTGGTTTGAATGGGTTAAAGAAACAACTGGAGGAAGATTCTCATTTGATTTAGAGAAGGATTAAAAATCCTCATATTAATTATGCAAGAAATACCTCATTCTTTTTGGGTTTTTAAGACATAAGCCCATAAGACACAGGAGCAGAAGTAAGGCCAGTTGGCCCATCGAGTCCACTCTGCCATTCAATTATGGCTGATGGGCATTTCAACGCCACTTACCCGCACTCTCCGCATATCCTTTAATTCCTTGCGAGATTAAGAATTTATCAATCTCTGCCTTGAAGACATTTAACGTCCCAGCGTCCACTGTGCTCTGTGGCAGTGAATTCCACAGACCCACCACTCTCTGGCTGAAGAAATGTCTCCGCATTTCCCTTTTAAATTGACCTCCTCTAATTCTAAGGCTGTGCCCATGGGTAAACTGATGGAAACAAATTCCCAGCATCCACTCTTTCTAAGCCATGCATTATCTTGTATATTTCTATTAGATCTTCCCTTAACCTTCTAAACTCTAATGAATACAATCCCAGGATCCTCAGCTGTTCATCGTATGTTAGGCCTACCATTCCAGGGATCATCAGTGTGAATCTCCGCTGGACACGCTCCAGTGCCAGCATGTCCTTCCTGAGGCATGGGGCCCAAAATTGGACACAGTATTCTAAATGGGACCTAACCAGAGCTTTATAAAGTTTCATAAGCACATAAGACCATAAGACCATAAGACATAAGAGCGGATATAAGGCCATTTGGCCCATCGAGTCCACTCCACCATTCAATCATGGCTGATGGGCATTTCAACACCACTTACCCACATTCTCCCCGTAGCCCTTAATTCCTTGTGACATCAAGAATTTATCAATCTCTGCCTTGAAGACATTTAGCGTCCCAGCCTCCACTGCACTCTGTGGCAATGAATTCCACAGGCCCACCACTCTCTGGCTGAAGAAATGTCTCCGCATTTCTGTTCTGAATTTACCCCCTCTAATTCTAAGGCTGTGTCCACGGGTCCTAGTCTCCTCGACTAACGGAAACAATTTCCTAGTGTCCAC
>NC_057722.1:84316438-84324484 GCF_004010195.1 Chiloscyllium plagiosum | reverse complement strand
TGCATTCGCTTTCTTAATCATGGACTCAACCTGCATGTTTACCTTTAGAGAATCCTCAACTAGCACTCCCAGATCCCTCTGTACTTTGGCTTTACGAATTTTCTCACCGTTTAGAAAGAAGTCCATGCTTGTATTCTTTTTTCCAAAGTGCAAGACCTCGCATTTGCTCACATTGAATTCCATCAGCCATTTCCTGGACCACTCTTTCAAACTGTTTAGATCCTTCTGCAGCCTCCCCACTTCCTCAGTACTACCTGCCTGTCCACCTAACTTTGTATCATCGGCAAACTTCGCTAGAATGCCCCCAGTCCCTTCATCCAGATCATTAATATATAATGAGAACAGCAGCGGCCCCAACACTGAACCCTGCGGGACACCGCTTGTCACCGGCTGCCATTCCGAAAAAGAACCTTTTATCCCAACTCTCTGCTTTCTGTCAGACAGCCAATCTTCAATCCATACCAGTAGCTCACCTCGATCACCATGGGCCCTCACCTTGCTCAGCAGCCTCCTGTGTGGCACCTTATCAAAGGCCTTTTGGAAGTCTAGGTAGATAACATCCACTGGGTTTCCCTGGTCTAACCTACTTGTCACCTCTTCAAAGAACTCCAACAGGTTAGTCAGGCACGACCTCCCCTTACTAAATCCATGTTGACTTGTTCTAATCCGACCCTGCTCTTCCAAGAATTTAGAAACCTCATCCTTAATGCTGTTTTTATATTTCAACCCTCTTGCGATAAATGACAACATTACATTTGCTTTCTTAATCACGCACTCAACCTGCAAGTCACCCTTTAGAAAATCCTGGACTAGCACTCTCAGATCCCGGTGTACTTTGGCTTTATGAATTTTCTCACTGTTTAAAAAATAGTGCACACCTGTATTCTTTTTTCCAAAGTGCAAGATCTTGCATTTGCTCACATTGAATTTCATCAGCCATTTCCTGGACCACTCTCCAAAATTGTCTAAATCTTTCTGCAGCCTTCCCACCTTCTCAGTACTACTCGCCTGTCCACCTAACTTCGTATCGTTGGCAAACTTCGCCAGAATGCACCCAATCTCTTCAGCCACATCATTAATATATAAAGTGAACAGCTGCAGCCCCAACACTGAACCCTGCGGGACACCATTTGTCACCAGCTGCCATTCCAAAAAGGAACCTTTTATCCCAACTCTCTGCCTTCTGTCAGACAGCCAATCCCCAATCCATGCCAGTAGCTCACCTCGAACACCATGGGCCCTCATCTTACTCAGCAGCCTCCCATGAGGCATTTTATCAAAGGCCTTTTGGAAGTCTAGGTAGACCACATCCACTGGGTTTCCCTGGTCCAACCTACTTGTTACCTCTTCAAAGAATTCTAACAGGTCTGTCAGGCACGACCTCCCCTTACTCAATCCATGTTGACTTGTACTAATCTGGCTCTGTACTTCCAAGAATTTAGAAATCTCATCCCTAATGATGGATTCTAGAATTTTACCTACAACCGAGGTTAGGCTAATTGGCCTATAATTTTCCATCTTTAGTCTTGATCCTTTCTTGAACAAGGGGGTTATAACAGTGATTTTCCAGTCATCTGGAATTTCCCTGACTCCAATGAGTTTTGAAAGATCACAGACAGAGCCTCCACTATTTCTTCAGCCACCTCCCTCAGAACTCGAGGATGTAGCCCATCGGGGCCAGGAGATTGATCAATTTTTAGACCTTTTAGCTTTTCTAGCACTTTCTCTTTTGTAATGGCTACCATACTTAACTCTGCCCCCTGACTCTCCTTAATTGTTGGGATATTACTCATGTCTTCCACTGTGAAGACTGAGACAAAGTATTTATTAAGTTCTTGAGCTATTTCCTTATCTCCCAGCACTAGCCTTCCTGCATCAATTTGGAGCAGCCCAATTTCTACTTTTGCCTTTTAAGCATTTATCGTCTGGATATTTAAGAGGACATTGTCTGAACATCTGAACTTATTAAACCAGATGTCATCAAGTAATGTGGAAGTAAATATTTCTACATTCATGTTGGCAATTCTGCCTCACTGATCAGTGAAGAGGAAATGTTGTCTAATATTTTACAACATCTTCAAACCATCAAAAGCTCCCAAAAGATTTCTCTGGTATGGGGCAAAAGGGGCCAACCATGTAGATTAACGATGATCTCAAGTTTGAGAGAGTGTGTTGAATTATTGCAATGAAACATTAACAGCAGCACGTTAGGCATTGCAAAACCAGATTGCTAGATTTTGGCACAGAACCTCCATCCTTTACTTGTTGTTTACCCAGGCCATTGGCCCTAAGGATGGTTGGCAAGTATACAGCTCCGCGCAAGATCCTGACGGCCGGTGCATTTGTACAGTTGTGGCTCCAGGGCAGAATCTGTGCTCAAGGGATGCTCGAAGCAGGCAACTCCGCCAGCTACTGGAGAAGGTAAGACGTGACTCTGTTCAATATACAGATTTCAAGTAAATGGTTGTGGTTGTTGAAGTCAGTCATCACAGTTCCAGGACACCTTTGCAGGAGTTCCTCAAGGTAATGTCCTAGGCCCAACCATCTTCAGCTGCTTCATCACTGACCTTCCCACTATTATAAAGTCAGAAGTGGGGATAGATCATTGGGATACCTTCTGGCGAAGGTGGGACCTGTACATGAAGGAGGGGTTGCACGTGAACTGGAGGGGTACAAATGTCCTGGGTGGGAGATTTGTTTGTGTGATTCGGGAGGGTTTACACTAATTTGGCAGGGGGGTGGGAATCAGAGCCACATGTCTGAGAGGGGGTCAGTTGCAGACGTGACAGTTTTAGGATATATTGAATCTAAAAGGAAGGTTTCTCACACTATGAAACAAAGGAATCAGTTAAAGTGTGTGTGCTTTAATGCAAGGAGTGTCCGAAATAAAAGTGACGAACTTAAAATATGGATCAGTACTTGGGGCTATGATGTTGTGGCCATAACGAAGACATATGTTTCACTGGGGCAGGGATGGTTGCTTGATGTTCCAGGGTTTAGAACGTTTAAAAAGAACAGAGAGGGTGGAAAAAGAGGAGGTTGTGTAGCATTGTTAACCAGAGAGTGCATCACAGCTACAGAAATGAAGTTTGTTGAGGAAGGTTTGCCTACTGAGTCAGTATGGGTGGAAATTAGGAACAGCAAGGGAACAGCCATCGCATTGGGGGTTTTCTACAGACCACCTAATAGCAGTAGAGAGATTGAAGATCTCATAGGAGGGCAGATTTTGGAAAAATGCAAAAGTAGCAGGTTGTTATTATAGGTGATTTCAACTTTCCCAATATCGACTGGAACCTCCTAAGTGTAGATGGTTTGGATGGAGCCAATTTTGTCAGATGTGTTCAGGAGGGTTTCCTTACTCAGTACGTAGACAGACCGACGAGGGGAGAGGCCATTTTGGATTTGGTGCTCGGCAACGAGCCAGGACAGATGTCAGATCTCGCGGTGGGAGAGCACTTTGGTGACAGTCATCACAACTACCTCACATTTAGCATAGCCTTGGAGAGGGAAAGGCGCAGTTACCAAGGGAAGATATTCAATTGGGGAAAAGGAAATTATGATACTATCAGACAGGAGTTGGGAAGTATAGACTGGGAGCAATTGTTCCACAGAAAAGGCACAGCAGACATGTGGAGACTATTTAAGGAGAAATTGTTCCGAGTGATGCACAAATTCGTTCCTCTGAGGCAGGTAAGAAGAGGTAAGATTAAGGAACCTTGGATGACGAGAACAGAGGAACTTCTCGTCAAAAGAAAAAAGGCAGCTTATGTAAGGTGGAGGTAGCAAGGGCCTTGCACAGCTTTAGAGGATTACAGGCTAGCTAGAAAGGAGCTCAGAAATGGACTGAGGAGAGCCAGGAGGGGGCACAAAAAAGGCTTGGCAAGACGGATTAGGGAGAACCCAAAGGCGTTTTACTCATACGTGAGGAATAAGAGAATGATCAGGGAGAAGGTAGGGGCGATCAGGGATAGCGGAGGGAACTTGTGCGTGGAGTCTGAGCAGATAGGGGAAGCCCCAAATGAGTTTTTTGCTTCGGTTTCAACCAAGGAAAGGGAACTTGTTATAAATGAAAACTTAGAGGAGCTGGGATACAGTCTTGACCAGATCAAGATTGAATGAAGTTGATTTGCTAGAAAGTTTGGAAAACATTAAGATTGATAAGTCCCCAGGGCCAGACCAGATTTATCCTAGGCTGCTCCAGGAAGCGAGAAAGGAGGTTGCTAAGCCGCTGGCGAGGATATTTGACTCCTCACTCTCCACGGGAGTCGTACTGGAGGACTGGAAGGAGGCAAATGTTGTTCCTCTTTTCAAGAATGATAATAGGGAAATCCCTGGCAATTACAGACCAGTCAGTCTGTGGTCAGCAAAATTTTGGAAAGAATTCTGAAGGATAGGATTTATGACTATTTGGCAAAGCAAAGTGTGATTAAAGGCAGTCAGCATGGCTTTGTGAGGGGCAGGTCATGCCCCACAAATCTTATTGAGTTCTTTGAGGAGGTGTCAAGACAGGTCGATGATGGTCGAGCAGTGGATGTGGTGTATATGGATTTCAGCAAGGCATTTGATAGGGTTCCCCATGGTAGGCTCATTCATAAAGTCAGGAAGTATGGGATACAGGGAGATTTGGCTATCTGGATTCAAAATTGGCTGGCTGACAGAAGTCAGAGAGTGGTTGCAGATGGAAAGTATTCTGCCGGTTATACAGTGTTGAGTGGGGTCCCGCAGGGCTCTGTACTTGGGCCTCTGCTCTTTGTAGTTTTTATAAATGACTTGGATGAGGAGGTTGAGGGGCGGGTGAGTAAATTCGCAGATGACACAAAGGTTGGAGGTGTCGTCGATTGTATAGAGGGCTACTGCAGGCTACAGCGTGACATAGACACGATGCAGAGCTGGGCTGAGAAATGGCAGATGGAGTTCAACCTGGATAAGTGCGAAATGATGCATTTTGGAAGGTCGAACTCGAATGCTGAATATAGGATTAAAGACAGGATTCTTAGCAGTGTGAAGGAACAGAGGGATCTGGGTGTACAAGTACATAAATCCCGCAAAGTTGCCACCCAAGTGTATAGGGTTGTTAAGAAAGCATATGGTGTCTTGGCTTTCATCAACAGGGGGATAGAGTTTAAGAGCCGTGAGGTTTTGCTGCAGCTCTACAAGTCCCTGGCGAGGCCACACTTGGAATATTGTTCCAGTTTTGGTCGCCCTACTATAGGAAAGGTACAGAGGCTTTGGAGAGGGTGCAAAGAAGATTTACCAGGATGCCGCCTGGACTGGAGGGCTTGCCTTATGAAGAAAGGTTGATTAGGCTCGGTCTCTTCTCTCTGGACAGAAGGAGACCTAATAGAGGTGTACAAGATAATGAGAGGAATAGATAGAATCAATAGCCAGAGACTTTTCCCCAGGGCAGGATTGACTGGTACGAGGAGTCATAGTTTGAAGATATTAGGAGGAAGGTACAGAGGAGACGCCAGAGATAGTTTTTTTACGCAGAGAGTTGTGAATGCATGGAATGCGTTGCCAGCGGTGGTGGTGGAAGCAGAGTCATTGGGGACATTTAAGCGACTGCTGGACATGCATATGGATAGCAGTGAGTTGAGGGGTGCGTAGGTTGTTACTATATTTTACATTAGAATTAAATCTCGGCACAACATCATGGGCCAAAGAGCCTGTTCTGTGCTGTACATTTCTATGTTCTATGAACACACAAATAAGAATCAAGCATAGGCCTCTCAGCCCTTTGTGAGCCTGGTCCACCATTCAATTAGATCATAGTGGCTCAGTGGTTAGCACTGCTGCCTCACAGCACCAGGGTCACAGGTTTGATTCCAGCCTCGGGTGACTGTCTGTGTGGAGTTTGCACATTCTCCCCGTGCATGCGTGGGTTTCCTCCGGGTGCTCCAGTTTCCTCCCACAGTCCAAAGAATGTGCAGGTCAGGTGAATTGGCTATGCTAAATTGCCCATTGTGTTGGGTGCATTAGTCAGAGGGAAATGGGTCTGGGTGGGTTACTCTTCCAAGGGTCGGTATGGACTTGTTGGGCCGAAGGGCCTGTTTCCACACTGTAGAGAATCAAAAAAAAATCTAATCTGATTTTAACCATAATTGTACATTCCTGCATATTCCCAATTAACTTTCATCCCTTTGGTAATCAATCTACCTCTGCCTTAAAAATATTTAAAGATTCTGCATAAATGGGAATTTCAGACTCACAACCCTCTGCAAGAGAAAAATCATGGAATTATATGGCACACAATGAGGCCATTTGACCCACTCTGTCTTTACCGGCTCCCAAATTACCTACCCAGCTAATTCCACTCTCCAACCTGATCTACACAGCCCATTAAATTCATCACTTTCAAATATATAACCAGCTCTCTTTTGAAACCTCCTATGGAATCCACCTCCACCATGCTCCCAGGTAGCGCATTCCAAATCCTAACAACTCTCTGACATTTCTCCTCATCTCAATCCTAGCTCTCCTGCTGACAATCTTGAAATTATGACCTCTAGTTATTGACATATCAACTGGGGGAAACAGAATATTCTTCTTTACCCTGTCAAAAATTTTCATAATTTGTAACATCTCAATCAGGTTACCTCTTAATCTTCTCTGCTCCAAGGAGATTAAGCCTAATCTCTCTAATTTTGTAACAAAATCTCTCATTCCTGGTGTCATTCTAGTAAATCTCCTCTGAACTCTCTTCAGGACTTTAACATCCTTCCTTAAATAAGGTGCCCAGAACTGAACACTTTAATGTGATCTGGCCAATGATTTGTAGAGGTGTAGCATCACTTCCTTGCTTTTATGCCCTAATTTATAAACCCAAGGATCCTATTAGCCTTCTTAACAACTGTTTCAACATGCCTGGCTACCTTCAGAGAACTATGCCTAAGTCCCTCTGCTTCTGTACTCTCCTCAAATTTGTGGCATTGAGCCTGTATTGATTCTCTCCCTTTTTTTTTCACCAATATGCTTTACCTTACAATTCTCTGCACTGAAATTTATCTACAAGGTGTTTGCCCATTTAACCAACTTGTTAATGTCCCTCTGAAGTCACTCAGTGTCTTCCTTATGATTCTCCATTCCCTAGTTTCGTATCATCGGTCTTAAATGAGCATCTTCTTAATTTTAAACTACCACCCTGAATTCTAGACTCTTCCACAAGAAGAAACATCCTTTCTGCACCTACCTGGTGAAGTCCCGTCGGGATCTTATACATTTCAATTAGGTCACCTCTGACTCTTCTAAACTCCAGAGGATACAGGCCCAACCTGTCTAACGTATCCTCAGAAGGCAATCCACTCATTCCAGATATTAGTCTTGTAAACCTCCTCTGATCTACTCCCGATGTAATAACATCCTTCTGTAAATATGATGACCAGTACCATACACAGTACTCCAGATCTTCTGGTAAAATGGTGGGATTTTCAGGTAAGATGACAGCGGAGCAGGGCTCCTGAACATGGGGCTCATTCACTCTGTTTACTTTTAGAGTCATAGTCATAATGTCATAGAGTCATAGAGATGTACAGCATGGAAATAGACCCTTCGGTCCAACCCGTCCATGCCGATCAGATATCCCAACCCAATCTAGTCCCACCTGCCAGCACCCGGCCCATATCCCTCCAAACCTTTCCTATTCATATACCCATCCAAATGCCTCTTAAATGTTGCAATTGTACCAGCCTCCACCACATCCTCTGGCAGCTCATTCCATACACGTACCACCCTCTGCATGAAAAAGTTGCCCCTTAGGTCTCTTTTATATCTTTCCTCTCTCACCCTAAACCTATGCCCTCTAGTTCTGGACTCCCCGTCCCGAGGGAAAAGACTTTGCCTATTTATCCTATCCATGCCCCTCATAATTTTGTAAACCTCTATAAAGGTCACCCCTCAGCCACCGACGCTCCAGGGAAAACAGCCCCAGCCTGTTCAGCCTCTCCCTATAGCTCAAATCCTCCAACCCTGGCAACATCCTTATAAATCTTTTCTGAACCCTTTCAGGTTTCACAACATCTTTCCGATAGGAAGGAGACCAGAATTGCA
>NC_057722.1:84312204-84315299 GCF_004010195.1 Chiloscyllium plagiosum | reverse complement strand
AATCAAGTTTGTGAGACATGATTTCCCACGCACAAAGCCATGTTGACTATCCCGAATTAGTCCTTGCCTTTCCAAATACACGTACATCCTGTCCCTCAGGATTCCCTCCAACCACTTGCCCACCACTGAGGTCAGGCTCACTGGTCTATAGTTCCCTGGCTTGTCCTTACCACCCTTCTTAAACAGTGGCACTGCGTTTGCCAACCTCCAGTCTTCCGGCACTTCACCTGTGACTATCGATGATACAAATATCTCAGCAAGAGGCCCAGCAATCACTTCTCTAGCTTCCCACAGAGTTCTCGAGTCCTACAGCATAGAGACAAGCTTTTTGGCCCAAACTGGTCTATGCCGATCAAAATGTCCATCTACACTAACCTCATTTTCCTGCACTTGGCCCATATCCTTCTAAACCTTTCCTATCTATGTATCTGTCCAAATGCCTTTTAAATGTTGTCTATTGACACACCCCAACCACTTCTGTTGACAGCTCATTCCATACGGGTACCATCCTCTCTGTAACAATGTTGCCCCTCAAGTTCCCATTAATTCTTTCCTCTCTAACTTTAAACTAATGCCGTCTTATCTTCGATTCCCAGGGTTAGAGAAAAAGACTGAGTGCATTCACACGATCCATGCCTCTCATAATCTTATACACTTCTATAAGACACCCTCTTCATCTCCTACACTCTAAAGAAAAAAGTCCTCGCTTGTCCAACCTCCTCTTTTTGTAACAGAGTACACATGGCAATAAATAAATAAAGAGCTGAAAATGTGTTGCTGGAAAAGCGCAGCAGGTCAGGCAGCATCCAGGGAACAGGAGAATCGACGTTTCGGGCATAAGCCCTTCTTCAGGAATGAGGAAAGTGTGTGAGGACACTGTTCCCTGGATGCTGCCTTTTCCAGCAACACATTTTCAGCTCTGATCTCAAGCATCTGCAGACCTCACTTTCTCCTCAATAAATAAATAAATGTGGTCTCACCAATGCTGTTTATAACTGAAGCACTTCATTCTTCTTGCACGAAAACATAACATTCCATCAGTTTTACTTATTACTCACTGTGCTTTCTGTAATTCATGCACTAGGACATGTAGATCTCTCCACATCTCGGAGCTCTATAACCTCTCAACATCTAGATAATTAACTTTTTTTAATCTTTCTGCCAAAATAGACAATTTTACACTTTCCAACATTATAGTCCATTTGCCAGATCTTTGCACACTCACTTAACTTATCCATATCCCTTTGTAAGCTCCTTATGCCTTATTGTTGTGTCTTCAGTAAATTTAGCTACCAGCTTCAGTTCCTTCATCTAGATCATTTATTTAAATTGTAAAGGATTGAGGCCCCAACACTAATCCCTACAGCATACCCTTATGACCACTCATATCATTCTGCCAGCTTGAAAAAGATTCATTTATTTCTACTCTGTTTGTTTAGCCAGCCAATCTATTATCCTTGCCAATATGTTACCCATCCCATTATGAGCTTTTATTTCCCACAATTACTTTAATGTGGCTCCTTATCCAGTGCCTCTGGATATCTAAATACAGTACATCCACTGCTTCCCCTTCATCCACAGCACAAACTACTTCTTCAAAGAATTCCAATAAGATAGTTAAACATGACTTCCATTTACAAAACCATGTTGGCCCCAACTGATAACCCTGAACTTACCCAACTGACCTGTTAGACCATCTTTAATAATAGCTTTTAATATTTTTTCTTTGACAGATGTTAAGTCATCTGGCCTGTGGTTTTGAATAAAGGAGTTACATTTGTTACTTTCCAATGTAAAAGAACCTCCCCTGGAATTTAAAGCATTTTGAAAAATTAAATCCAACACACCAATGTGTGTTCTTGGATGTTATTTGTATCTTCTATTATGAAGACTGGTGTAAAATACCTGACCAACTCATCTTTTTATTGACTTGATTGAACAATACTTTTGTTCAGCATTGCTTGCAACTCCTTAGATACTGAATTGGTCCATACTCACATACAGCAAGATCAGGTTTGGGCTGATAAGTGTCAATTGATACTTGCGCCACACTGGTATCAGGCAATAACCATCTCAAACAGGACAGTTCAGCCATCTCTCCTTGAAATCAATGACAATAATAACATTGCAATCTCGACCATTAATATTTTGGCATCACGATTGATCAAAAAGTGCACTGCATATAAATTGCATATATAGATCAAAGAACAAAGAACATAGAACATTACAGCACAGTATAGGCCATTCAGCCCTCAATGTTGCACCAACCTGTGAAACCAATCTGCAGCCCATCTAACCCATACTATTCCATTCGGGTCCACATGCCTATCCAATGACCATTTAAATGCCCTTAAAGTTGGCAAGTCTACTACAGTTGCAGGTAGGGCATTCCATGCTCCAACTACTCTCTGAGTAAAGAAACTATCTCTGACATCTGTTTTATATCTAGCATCCCTCAATTTAAAGCTATGTTCCCTCATGCTAGCCATCACCATCTGAAGAAAAAGGCTCTCACTGTCCAACCTATCTAACCCTCTTATTTCATATGTCCGAATTAAGTCATGTCTCAACCTTTCTCTCTCTAACGTAAACAGCCTCAAGTCCCTCACAGCCTTTCCTCATAAGGCCTTCACTCCATACCAGGCAACATCCTAATAAATCTCCTCTGAACCCTTGCCAAAGCTTCCACATCCTTCCTATAATGTGGTGGCCAAAACTGTACGCAATACTCCAAATGTGGCCACACCTGAGTTTTGTACAGCTGCATGATCTCATGGTTCCAATACTCAATCCATCTACCAATAAAAGCTAACACAACCGTATGCCTTCTTAACAACCCTAACAACCTGGGTGGAAAAAGTGAGGACCGCAGATGCTGGAGATCAGAGCTGAAAATGTGTTGCTGGAAAAGCACAGCAGGTCAGGCAGCATCCAAGGAACAGGAGAATCGACGTTTCGGGCATAAGCCCTTCTTCAGAAATGAGGAAAGTGTGCCCAGCAGGCTAAGATAAAAGGTAGGGAGGAGGGACTTGGGGGAGGGGTGTTGGAAATGCAATAGGTGGAAGGAGGCCAAGGTGAGGGTGATAGGCCAGAGT
>NC_057722.1:84302974-84311226 GCF_004010195.1 Chiloscyllium plagiosum | reverse complement strand
TGGGGGAGGGGCGTCGGAAATGTGATGGGTGGAAAGAGGTCAAGGTGAGGGTGATAGGTCAGACTGGGGTGGGGGCGGAGAGGTCAGGAAGAAGATTGCAGGTTAGGAAGGCGGTGCTAACCTGCACCCTCGAACTCAGCACCGCCTTCCTAAACTGCAATCTTCTTCCTGACCTCTCTGCAACCACCCCACTCCGGCCTATCATCCTCACCTTGACCTCCTTCCACCTATTGCATTTCCAACGCCCCTCCCCCAAGTCCCTCCTCCCTACCTTTTATCTTAGCCTGCTGGGCACACTTTCCTCATTCCTGAAGAAGGGCTTATGCCCGAAACGTCGATTCTCCTGTTCCTTGGATGCTGCCTGACCTGCTGCGCTTTTCCAGCAACACATTTTCAGCTAACAACCTGGGTGGCAACTTTCAAGGATCTATGCACCTGGACACCAAGATCTCTCTGCTCATCTACACTATCAAGAATCTTATCATTAGCCCAGTACTCTGCATTCCTGTTACTCCTTCCAAAGTGATTCACCTCACAATTTTTCACAGCAAAAGGAATCTATCAGAGGATGGGCATCATTGTAAGTAACTGACATCCAGATTCTCCAAAACTTATCAACCATCTACAAGACTCCAAAGTCAGGGGTGTGATTGAATACTCACCACTTGCCTCGGTGAATGTAGCTCCAACAACACTCTAGAAGCTTGACACCATGCAGGAAAAAGCAGCCTATTTTGATCGGTACCACATTCACATATGTTCACTCCCTCCACCATCGGCACTCAGTGCCAGCAGTTCGTATTACCATAAAAGATGCACTGCAGTAACACAATCAAACCTTTTGACAGCACCTTCCAAACCCATCAGCACTACTATGAGCAGCAGTTACATGCCACCTACAAGTTCCTCTCGAAGCCACTCCACATTCTGAATTGGAAATATATCACTGTTCCTTCAGCATTTTGAACGAGTCAAAATCCTAGAACTCCCTCCCCAACTGCACTATAGGTGTATTTACAGCAGGTCATGTTACAGATACATAAGACTTTGGTTTGGTCACATTTGGAATACTGCATACAGTTCTAGTTGCCATGCTACCAAAAGGATGTGGATGCCTGGTATGGAGGGTGCAGAGCAGGTTCACCAGTATGCTGCCTGGTATGGAGGGTGGTATTTATGAAGAGAGGTTGAATAGATTAGGATTATTTTCATTAGAAAGATGGAGGTTGAGGGAGGACCTGATCGAGGTCTGTAAAACCATGAGAGGTATAGACTGGGTGAATAGCAAAAAGTTTTTTTCCCAGAGTGGGGGACTCAATTACTAGGGGTCATGATGTTCATCATTAGAAAGATGGAGGTTGAGGGAGGACCTGATCGAGGTCTGTAAAACCATGAGAGGTATAGACTGGGTGAATAGCAAAAAGGTTTTTCCCAGAGTGGGGGACTCAATTACTAGGGGTCATGATGTTCAAAATGAGAGGGGAAAAGTTTAGGGGAGATATGCATGGGAAGTTCTTTACGCAGAGGGTGGTGGTGCCCAGAACACATTGCCAGCAAAAGTGGTAGAGGTGGACACAATAGCGTCATTTAAGATGTATCTAGACAGATACATAAATGGGCAAAAAACAAGGGGATACAAACCCTTAGAAAATAGATAGAGGATCTGGATCAGTGCAGGCTTGGAGGGTAAAAGGGCCCGTTCCTGCACTGTGATTTTCTTTGTTCTTTGTTCTTAACTGTGGGTGGAAACCAGAGCACCTGGAGGAAACCCACACAGACAGGGGGAGAATGTGCAAACTCCAAACAGACAATCACTCGAAGGTGGAATCGAATGCAAGTCCTTGATGCTGTGAGGCAGCAGTGCTAACCACTGAACCACTGTGCTGCCCTGTAATGGAAAGTGAATGTTGAAGTGTTGGAATATGAGAGTACATTTTCAGTGTTGTAGTAGAGTGGTAGGAGTGTTGTCAGTGTCGCTGAGTAGTGTTAGGAGATCATTTGCTGACAGGAAACCCGGACATCTCAAAGGTATTGAACAGGTGTGAAATTTCAGATGCCTATTTAGTGAGCAAATCAACTAAACTGAGGGTGGATGACTTGAGGAAAACCAGTGTCATGGTGCCCGAGGCTACTCTGAGACAAGACAGGGAGACTGGTAGGCAGATTGCAAACATGGCAAAATTGAAGACTGCAGATGCAGGAGACCAGAGTCTAGAGTAGAGTGGTGCAAGAAATGCACTACAGGTCAGGCAGCATCTGAGGAGCAGGAAAATTGATGTTTTAAGCAAAAAGTGCTTCATCAGGAATCCTGATGAAGGGCTGTTCCTCCTCCTCGGATGCTGCCTGACCTGTTGTGCTTTTCTAGCACCACTCTAATCTAGATTACAAAGATGGTAGTAGAGTCATAGAGTCATAGAAATGTACAGCATGGAAACAGACCCTTTGGTCCAACTCGTCCATGCCAACTAGATATCCCAACCCAATCCAGTCCCAACTGCCAGCACCCGGCCCATATCCCTCCAAAACCTTCCTATTCATATACCCATCCAAATGCCTTTTAAATGTTGCAATTGTACCACTTCCTCTGACAGCTCATTCCATACATGTACCATCCTCTGTGTGAAAAAGTTGCCCCATAGGTCTCTTTTATATATTTCCTCTCTCACTTACGCCCTCTAGTTCTGGACTCCCCAACCCCAGGGAAAAGACTTTGCCGATTTACCCTATCCTTGCCCCTCATAATTTTGTAAACCTCTATAAGGTCACCCCTCAGCCTCCGAGGCACCAGGGAAAACAGCCCCAGCCTGTTCAGCCTCTCCCTATAGCTCAAATCCTCCAACCCTGGCAACATCCTTGTAAATCTTTTCGGAACACTTTCAAGTTTCACAACATCTTTCCGATAGGAAGGAGACCAGAATTGCATGCAATATTCCAACAGTGGCCTAAACAATGTCCTGTACAGCCACAACATGACCTCCCAACTCCTGTATTCAATACTCTGATCAATAAAGAAAATCATACCAAACGCTGCCTTCACTAGCCTATCTACCTGCGACTCCACTTTCAAGGAGCTATGAACCTGCACTCCAAGGTCTCTCTGTTCAGCAACAGTCCCTAGGACCTTACCATTACGTGTATAAGTCCTGCTAAGATTTGCTTTCCCAAAATGCAGCACCTCGCATTTATCTGAATTAAACTCCATCTGCCACTTCTCAGCCCATTGGCCCATCTGGTCAAGATCCTGTTGTAATCTGAGGTAACCCTCTTCCATGTCCACTACACCTCTAATTTTAGTGTCAACTGCAAACTTACTAACTGTACATCTTATGCTCACATCTAAATCATTTATGTAAATGACAAAAAGTAGAGGACCCAGCACCGATCCTTGTGGCACTCCACTGATCACAGGCCTCCAGTCTGAAAACAACCCTCCAACACCACCCTGTCTTCTACCTTTGAGCCAGTTCTGTATCCAAACGGCTCGTTCTCCCTGTATTCGGTGAGATCTAACCTTGCTAATCAGTCTCCCATAGGAAACCTTGTCGAACACCTTACTGAAGTCCATATAGACCACATCTATAGCTCTGCTCTCATCAATCCTCTTTGTTACTTCCTCAAAAAACTCAATCAAGGTTTTGAGACATGATTTCCCACGCACAAAGCTTTGTTGACTATCCCTAATCAGTCCTTGCCTTTCCAAATACATGTACATCCTGTCCCTCAGGATTCCCTCCAACAACTTGCCCACCACCGACATCAGGCTCACCGGTCTATAGTTCCCTTTTTGCCCTCCTGATTTCTCTCTTAAGTATACTTCTACTGCCTTTACACTCTTCTGAGGATTCACTCGATCTATCTTGTCTTTTTCTTAACCAAACCCTCAATTTCTTTAGTCATCCAGTATTCCCTACCAGCCTTTTCTTTCACTCTGACCGGAATATACTTTCTCTGGATTCTCGTTATCTCATTTCTAAAGGCTACCCATTTTCCAGCCATTTCTTTGCCTGCGAACATCTGCTCCCAATCAGCTTTTGAAAGTTCTTGCCTAATATTGTCAAAATTGGCCTTCCTCCAATTTAGATCTGGTCTATCCTTTTCCATCATTATTTTAAAACTAATAATGGTCACTGGCCCCAGAGTGCTTCCCGCACTGACACCTCAGTCACCTGCCAAGATTGTCAACACATTCAATTCAGACTAGATTGGATTTTGGTATTTTTTGGGGTATAATCTAAACTGATGGGCCTAATTCAAATTTGTTTTTTGTCGTTTCCAGGCAGCCAGCTACCCCAGTAGCTGGAGAACATGTTACATTGTGTCTTATTGAGAATACTTGTTACTGTCACTGCTCGCTTTTAACTCTCTTAAAAGGTATAGTTCACCCACATCTTCATAACACAAGGCCTAGATGAGAAATAGGTTGGTGGTGGAGTAACCTTGGTCAAAGACAGTATCGAGATACAGTTCCTGAATTGGAATCTATATGGTTTGAGGTGAGAAACAAGAAGGGAGCAGAGATCTTGTTGGATGTTTTTTATTGACCTCTAAATAGTGGGGAAGGAGGAGAAACGATATCCATAAATCTACCCACAAATTCTTTCTTTGACTCCCACCCCACTATTTGGAGGTCTATAATAAATACCCAACAAGATCTCTGCTCCCCTAGGATCCATATATTCAACATGTGCTTCCTTTCCTTGTTAGTCCTCCCAAAATGCAGAGAAGGATTAAATTCCATTTGCCAATGTTTAGCCCATTTGAACAGCCTATGCAGAACTGGGGTGAGGAGAAATTTATTCACACTGACAGTGGTGAGCCTGTGGAATTTGCACGATTTCAAGAAGGTGTTAGGACCAAAGGGATCAAAGGG
This sequence comes from Chiloscyllium plagiosum, assembly GCF_004010195.1. Taxonomy (NCBI): domain Eukaryota; kingdom Metazoa; phylum Chordata; class Chondrichthyes; order Orectolobiformes; family Hemiscylliidae; genus Chiloscyllium; species Chiloscyllium plagiosum. The sequence continues at coordinate 84,306,356 of NC_057722.1, read as the reverse complement.
TATGTGGAGAAAGAAGGAACAGGGGACTGATTTGGATGATCAGGAGTGACTACATTGAATAATTGAGCAGTTTCAAACAGCCAAATGGTCTACTCCTGATCCTAATTTCTATGTTCATATCATCTTGTAATTTAAGGCCTTCCTCCTTGATTTTTACCATAGCATCAATTTGCATGTCATTTGTGAACATAGAACATAGAAAAGTACAGCACAGGACAGCCCTTCAGCACACGATGTTGTGTCGAGGATTAATCCTAATCTAAAATAAAATAACCTAACTTACGCACCCCTCAATCCATTGCTGTCCATGTGCATGAACAGCAGTCGCTTAAATGTCTCTAATAACTCTGTTCCATCATCACCGCTGGCAACACATTCCATGCATTCACAACTCTTTGTATAAAGAACCTACCTCTGACGTCTCCTCTATACCTTCCTCCTAACAACTTAAAATTATGACCCCTCGTGCCAGTCAATTCTGTCCTGGGGAAACATCTCTGGCTATCGACACTATCCATGCCTCTCATTACCTTGTTAAAAATCACACAACACAGGTTATAGTCCAACAGGTTTAATTGGAAGCACACTATCTCATTACCTTGTATACCTCAGTCATGTCACCTCTCTTCCTCCTTCTCTCCAGAGAGAAAAGTCCGAGCTTAGTCAACCTCTCTTCGTAAGTCAAGCCCTCCAGTCCAGGCAGCATCCTGGTAAACCTTCTTTGCACCCTCTCCAAAGCCTCCACATCTTTCCGATAATAGGGTGACCAGAACCGGATACAATATTCAAAGTGTGCTCTCCCCAGGGTTTTATAGAGCTGCAGCGAAACCTTGCAGCTCTTAAGCTTGATCCCCCTGTTAATGAAAGCCAAAACACCATATGCTTTCTTAACAATCCTATCCACTTGGGTTGCAACTTTGAGGGATCTTTGTACTTGAACACCAAGATCCCTCTGTTCCTCTACACTGCCGAGAATCCTGTCTTTAATTCTCTATTCTGCATTCAAGTTCAACCTTCCAAAATGCATCAGTTCGAATTTATCCAAGTTGAACTCCATCTGCCATTTCTCAGCCCGGCTCCACATCCTGTCCATGTTGCACTGCAGCCTGCAATAGCCCTCGATACTATCAACAGCACCTCCAACATTTATGTCATTTGCAAATTTACTAACCCACCCCACAACCTCCTCATCTAAGTCATTTATAAAAACTACAAAGAGCAGAGGCCCAAGAACAGAGCCCTGCAGGATACCACTCAACACTGAGCTCCAGACAGAATACTTTCCACCTACAACCATCCTCTGCCGTCCGTCAGCCAACCAATTCCGAATCCAGACAGCCAAGTCTCCTTGTATCCCATACTTCCTGACTTTATGAATGAGCCTACCGCGGGGAACCTTATCAAATGTCTTGCTGAAGTCCAAATACACCACATGAACTGCTCGACCTCTGTCGATCTGTCTCGTCACCTCCTCAAAGTACTCAATAAGATTTGTGAGGCATGACCTGCCCCTCACAAAGCCATGCTGACTGCCTTTAATCATGCTATGCATTTCCAAATAGTCATAAATCCTATCCCTCAGAATTCTTTCCAAAACCTTACTGACCACAGACGTAAGACTGACTGGTCTGCAATTGCCAGAGATTTCCCTGTGCCCTTCTTGAAAACAGGAACAACATTTGCCTCCCTCCAATCCTCCGGTACGATTCTCATAGAGAGCGAGGAAGCAAAGATCTTTGCCAGCAGCTTAGCAACCTCCATTCGTGCTTCCCGGAGCAACCTATGATAAATCTGGTCGGCTCTGGGGACTTACCAATCTTAATGTTTGCCAAAGTTTCCTGTACATCAACCTCATCAATCTTGATCTGTTCAAGCCTGTTTCCCAGATCCTCATCATTCTCATTCACAACAAGGTCCCTTTCCTTAGTGAAAACCAAAGCAAAAAACTCATTTAGGGCTTCCCCTATCTGCTCAGACTCCACACACAAATTCCCTATGATATCCCTGACCGGCCCTACCTTCTCTCTTATCATTCTCTTAAAATGAGTAAAATGCCTTTGGGTTCTCCCTAATTCGTCCTGTCAAACCTTTTTTGTGCCCCCTCCTGGCTCTCCTCAGTCCATTTCTGAGCTCAGTCGGCTGAACAGGTAAGCTACTTAGTGTTCTTGTTTTGGAGACTAAGTGTAGAGTTATGGCAGCGCAGGCAGTGGAATGTTCCTCCTGCAGGATGTTTGAGGTAGGGGTGACCACCGATGCTCCTGCCGACTTCACCTGCAGGAAGTGCAGCCAGCTCCAGCTCCTCACAGACCGCAATAGGGAACTGGAGCTGGAGTTGGATAAAATGAGGATTATTCGAGAGGTTGAGAGGGTGATAGATAGAAGCTACAGGGACATAGTTACGCCAGAGAACAGAGGTAGCTGGGTAACAGTTAGAGGTGGGAAGGGGAGGAAGCAGGCAGTGCAGGGATCCCCTGTAGTCGTTCCCCTCAACAATAAATATACCGCTTTGGATACTGTTGGGGGGGACGGCCTAGCAGGGCCTGGCACCAACGACATAGGTAGGAAGAGGGGTGGGGAGGTCATTCAGGAGCTCAAGCAGTTAGGCTGGAAGCTAAAAGCTAGGACGGACAGAGTCGTCATCTCTGGGTTGTTGCTGGTGCCACGTGACAGTGAGGGAAGGAATAGGGAGAGAGTGCAGTTGAACACGTGGCTGCAAGGATGGTGTAGGAGGGAGGGCTTCAGGTATTTGGACAATTGGACTTGATTCTGGGGAAGGAAGGACCTGTACAAGCAGGACGGGTTGTACCTGAACCAGAAGGGCACCAATATCCTGGGAGGTAGGTTTGCTAGCACTCTTCGGGGGGGTTTAAACTAATTTGGCAGGGGGATGGGATCTGGACTTGTAGTTCAGCAAGTAGGTTAGCTGTTTTTCAGGATGTCCAAGAATGTAGGGAGGCTGTGGAGAAGGTAGCACTGACAGGGAATACTAGCGGACACAGAGATGGGCTCAAGTGTGTATACTTCAACGCAAGGAGTATCAGAAATAAGGTGGGTGAACTCAAGGCGTGGATCGATACTTGGGACTACGATGTTGTGGCCATCAGGAAACGTGGATAGAAGAGGGACAGGAATGGTTGTTGGAGGTTCCTGGTTACAAATGTTTCAGTAAGATTAGGGAGGGTGGTAAAAAAGGAGGGGGGGTGGCGTTGCTAATTAGAAATTGTTAACGGCTGCAGAAAGGCAGTTCGAGGGGGATCTGCCTTTGGAGGTAGTATGGGCTGAAATCAGAAATAGGAAAGGAGCAGTCACCTTGTTGGGAGTTTACTATAGGCCCCCCAATAGCAGCAGAGATGTGGAGAAACAGATTGGGAAACAGATTTGG
>NC_057722.1:84288651-84302251 GCF_004010195.1 Chiloscyllium plagiosum | reverse complement strand
ACTATGGGACAATTTAGCACGGCCAATCCACCCTAACCTGCACATCTCTGGGCACTATGGGACAATTTAGCACGGCCAATCCACCCTAACCTGCACATCTCTGGGCACTATGGGACAATTTAGCACGGCCAATCCACCCTAACCTGCACATCTCTGGGCACTATGGGACAATTTAGCACGGCCAATCCACCCTAACCTGCACATCCCTGGACTGTGGGAGGAAACCGGAGCACCCGGAGGAAACCCACGCAGACACAGGGAGAATGTGCAAACTCCATACAGACGTTCTATTGTCCTTTCAAATTGTTTTTTATTACTGTTTGTTTTCTATGTTGACCTGATGTTTTTGCAGTATTCCAATCGTACTTTAAGCAAAGCTTAATATCGTCTTGGTGTAATCTTTCAATTCTTTATCCGTAGGAAGAAACTGTAGTGTTGTTTTTAATGATCGTATTGACCCACGCTGCTACTTTTATGCTTGTGATTTATGTGTTTGTTTTTCTTCCACTTAGCTGCTGGTGAAACTCATTTTTTTTTTACATAACCATTCTCCGAACTGATGTCTCCCTGTAATTGTCCTTGCTACTGACTCGCCCATTCGATTTGTCGTCATCCGCAAATTTAGAAATTGTTTTCACAAACCTCAGGTCGAAATCAATGGGTGTGAATTATCAGGAGCAGTGATCCTAACATCGATTTGGCTGCGTCATTATTTCCTACTACCCTGCTACTCCAGTAAGTGCCCACTCTGAATCAAGATTTATGATTTATGTAGCCTTCGTTGGAATCCTACATATATTACATCTACTGAATTTCCCTAATAGAGTGTTAAAGCAATGAAACAGACCCTACGATCCAACCAGTCCACGCCGAACGCAGTCCCAATCTAAACTAGTCCCACCGGCCTGCTCCTGGCCCAAATCCCTCCAAACCCTATCCTATTCGTGTCCTTATCCAAATGTCCTTAAAATGTCGTAACTGCACCCGCATCCACCACTTCCTCAGCAAGTTCATTCCACATATGAACCACCCTCTGTGTAAACAATTTGCCCCTCACGTCTTTTTAAATTCTCTTTCCTCTCACCTTCAAAATGTATCCTCTAGTCTTGAAATCCCCCATCCTGAGAAAAAGGCCACTATTATTAACTCTATCTATACCCCTCATTAAGGTCGCCTCTCAACCTGCTGTGCTCCCAGCTTAACCAGCTTCCCTTTAGAAGTCAAAACTTGCTTACCTGACAACATCCTGGTAAATCTCTTCTGAACCCTCTCCAGTTTACGAACATCCTGCCTATAGCAGGGCGACTAGAACTCCATACAAAACTCCAGACGAGGCCTCACCAATGTCCTGTACAACCTCAACATGAGGTCCCAACTCCTACACTCAAAGGACTGAGCAGTTGAGGCTAGCATGCCAAACACCTTTTTAACCATCCTGTCTACATGTGATGTGAACGTCCAAGATTATACACCTGAACCCCGAGGTCCCTCTGTTCCACAACACTACCCAAGGCACTGTCATTAATTGAATAAGCCCTATGCAGGATACAGGGTTAATGGTAGGGTTCTTAGTAAGGTGGAGGGGCAGAGGGATCTTGGGGTCTATGTTCATAGGTCTTTGGGAGTTGCCACTCAGGTGGATAGAGCTTGTAAGAAGGCCTATGGTGTATTAGCGTTCATTAGCAGAGGGATTGAATTCAAGAGTCGTGAGGTGATGTTGCAGCTGTATAGGACCTTGGTAAGGCCACATTTGGAGTACTGTGTGCAGTTCTGGTCGCCTCATTTTAGGGAAGATGTGGAAGCTTTAGAGAGGATGCAGAGGAGATTTACCAGGATGTTGCCTGGAATGGAGAATAGGTCGTACGATGATAGGTTGAGCGTGCTAGGCCTTTTCTCATTGGAACGGCGAAGGATGAGGTGTGACTTGATAGAGGTTTATAAGATGATCAGGGGAATAGATAGAGTAGACAGTCAGAGACTTTTTCCCTGGGTACAATAGAGTGTTACAAGGGGACATAAATTTAAGGTGAAGGTGGAAGGTATAGGGGGGATGTCAGGGGTAGGTTCTTTACCCAGAGAATGGTGGGGGCATGGAATACGCTTCCAAAATCTGCCAGCCTATGAGTTCTTCAATTTCCCTACTGCTATTAGAGGGTCTGTAGAAAAACCCCAATGCGGTAGCTGCTCCCTTGCTGTTCCTAACCTCCACCCATACTGACTAAGTATGAGAACTTACTGATCATGCAGCATAGTTGTAAAAAAAGTCTACCCTGTATTAAGTTTGCATTAGAGTGAATTTCTTCTCATTTGTCATTTGATTAAAGGTGCAGAATATGTCTCAGTCTATTGAGGTCTTGAATCTGAGGACTCAAAGGGACTTTCAGTACGTGTTAAAAATGGAAACACAAATGAAAGGACTGAAGGGAAAATTTCGGCAGATTGAAGATGACCGGAAGACACTCCTAACAAAACATTTCCAGGTAGGATAGAATCTTTCACTCTTTGTGAAAAAACAAAAGCTGAATCTGGAATCCTGACTTGTGACATTTTTCAGGAGCTGAAAGAAAAGATGGAAGAATTGCTGCCATTGATCCCTGTTCTGGAGCAATATAAAATGGACAGCAAGCTGATCAATCAGTTCAAAGATGAGGTGAGGAATTTGTCTATAGTGCTGACTGCGATCCAGCAGGACATTGGAGCTTATGACTATGAGGAGCTTCAGCACAGAGTTCTCAACTTGGAAAGTCGACTGCATGACTGCATGAAGAAACTATGTGAGTTTCCAATATTTACAACAGTAGCATTTCTCTGATGAAATTTTCATTGATTAGCAAGTGTAACTGACCATAGTCTTGAAGGCTAAGTCTGGCATTTCATAATCACCTGAATCACAGGGATGGGTCACCACTCAGCACATGAGGCTACCTCCTGAACTGGAGAAAGTATACTCCAATTCTAGTGACATGCTTTTCTGCTTATTGTTTTATATGCTTCCTTCTCAAATCTTCATTTATTTTTAAGCAATGATAAATGGGTTTTCATGTTGCCTTCGTCTACACTGATGACCAGAAGATGTAGGAGCTGAAGCAGGCCATTCAGTCCATCAAATCTGTGCCACCATTCAATGAGATCATGGCTGATCTGATAATCTTCAACTCCACTTTTCTGCCTTATCCCCATGATTCTTGATTCCAATCCTGATTAAAACTATGATGAGTCTGGTATGAAGGAATAGGAATGGCAGAATCCGACTGACCTCAGTAACCGATGCAAATATTACAAGGCCAGGAATTGTAAATTGCTATTACATGATCCAATAATAATTGAGGTTTTGACAATCAAATTGATCCATCTTTCTCTGAGTCTCCAACAGTCCCAGACATGAAGAGAGGAAAGTTCCCCCCCTCATCCCCCCACCCCAGTGAAAGACAGCTTTGGGAAACATTGATCCAAAGTCCCCTATTCCTCCTGAACTTGCTGTATCTCCACATGTCACACGTCCAATTACTCAGATCCTGGAACCCAAAATGTAATTTCCTGCGAGAAATCGCTCTCATTTCCAATTGAATGAATCAACATGAAAACCCTCTACTGTCTCTGTAGGGAGCCTGCTCCAACGATTAACTACTATTGCATTGGAATATTAGCTTTTAATTTAGCCCAATTGGGTGAGTGTGAACTTTTTTTCCAGTGTGGTCTACTCAGGAGAATATGAAATTATTTTAGTTTTGTAGTCTTGTTGGGCCAAAGGGCCTGTTTCCACACTGTAGGGAATCTAATCTAGTCAGACTGAAGTGTGTGTTTATTGGTTGTTCTTCCAGCATGTGGCAAGTTGATGAAAATCAGCCTCCCCATGACAATCAAAACCTCGGGAACCAGATTCGGAGCATGGATGATGGACCCCTTGGCAGCAGAGAAAGAAAATAAGGTTTGTGGACTATTGGAGTAAAATTGCTCCAAAGCAGGTATTAAAGGAGTGAATGGATTATCAGTTGTTGGGAAGTAGCATTCCACAAATATTGGTGTGGTTCATGATTTATGTTACTGACAATTTCAAAATTTGACCTGAAGAATTCAAAAGAATATTAATGAACAATATGGGTTTTGGAAACAATCAATGATAGTTTTCATGGTCACCATTACTGAAACTCACTTTTCAGTATTGTTATGAATGGAAATTACTTTGGTAATTACTTCACATTGGAGGATTTGGAACCAGGGCTCAACAGTGATAGTTCAAACTTCTAAATCATCAAATCAGGGACATTACAACCACAGCATCATCTCCCTCACAGCTCAGGCAGTATGTGCCTAAATCAGATCAAGGGATAGAGTAAACCTGTATTCCAGTAAACCTTCATTGCACTCTCTTCAGGGGCTTGAACAGTCTTCCTTAAATAAGGTTCCTAGAACTGAACACACTACTCCAAATGTCATACAGCAAAGAAAAGGTCCTTCGAGTCTGCACCAAAAATAACTAACACTAAAGGTGCACTAATCCCAATTTCCAGCACTGTCTCATATTCTTCAGTGTTATTATATTTCAAGTGCTCATCCAGATATTTTTTAAAGGTTATAAGGTTTCTGGCCTCAGATACCTTCCCATGCAGTGTATTCCAGGTTCCCACCACACTCTGAGTGAAAAGGTTTTTTTCTCAAATCCCCTCTGAATCTCCTGCCCCTTACCCTAGAACCATGCCCTCTTGTAATTGACCCCTTAACCAGCAGCTGCTCTCTATTCACCCTCATATTCTTAATACACCTCAATCAAGTGTCCCCTCAGTCTTCTCTGCTCTAAAGAAAACAATCCAAACTTATCCAATATCTCCGTGTAGCTTAATTTCTCCATCCCAGGCAACATGCTGGTGACCCTTCATTATACCTCCTCTAGTGCTATCACATCCTTCCTGTAGCAAGGTGACCAGAACTGCATACAGTACTGTTCTGAACCAATGTGGCTTGACCAATGATTTGTAGAGGTATAGCATCATTCCTTGCTTTTATACTCTATGCCTCTGTTTATAAATCCAAGAATCCCATAAATCTTCCTAACAATAATTAGGTAATTATATGAGGGGATTTCAACAACTCAAATATTAATTGGGATAATCATAGTCTAAAGAATATAGAAGGGGCATATTTCTTGAAATATATACAGCAAAGCTTTCTGAATCACCGTGTAAATGGTCCTGTAAGGGAGGGTGCATTTCTGGTCCTAATTCTGAGGAACGAAGCCAAACAGGTGTTTGAGGTGAGAATGGGATAGCACTTTTGTAATAATGACCACATTACTGCACGTTTTAAATTGATTATGGGAAAGGAGAAAGAAGGTCTCCAAGAAAGGGCTTTGGAATGGGGTAAAGCATATTTTATTAAAATAAGGGGAAGCAATAGCCTAGTAGTATTACCAGTAGAATATTAGTTCATAAACTCAGCTAATAATCTGAGGACCTGGGTTCGAAACCCACCACAGCAGATGGTAGAATTTGAATTCAATGAAAAATGTCTGGAAGGGAGCATCTGCTAAAGCCCATGAGTCCATTGTTGATTGTTGGGAAAGCCCATCTGGTTCATCAATGCCCTTCAGGGAAGGAATTCTGCCATTCTCACCTGGTCTGCCCTACAGGTAACTCCAGAACAAGAGCAATCTGGCTGACTCTTAACTGCCCTCTGAAATAGCATTGCAAGCCACTTGGTTGTATCAGTCTGATGAAGTATGCGGCTGCAGATTCATCTGTCCATTGGTAAGAGTATTGATAAGAGTGACCATTGCACAATCCTTATGGAAACTAAGACCCACTTTCACATCTGGAATATCTTCAATCGTGTTAGTTGCTAATACAACAGACTTTAAACAGATCTAGCAACTCAAGACTGGGATTCCATGAGGCATTATGGGCCATTCATAGCAGCAGAATTGTACTCTATCACAATCTGCAACGTCAATGCCTAACATATCCCCCATTCAACCATTACTATCAAGCCAGAGAATCAACCCTGGTTCAATGGAGAGTGCAGGGGGAATGCCAGGAGCAGCACCAGGCATACCTGAAGATGAGATGTCAACCTGGTGAAGCCACCAAACAGGACTACTTGCCTGCCAAACAATATAAGCATCAAGTGATGGACAGAGCTAAGCATTATGGGCAGCATAGTGGCTCAGTGGTTAGCGCTGCTGCCTCACAGTGCCAGAGACCCGGGTTCAATTCCAGCCTGAGGTGACTGTCTGTTTGGAGTTTGGATGTTCGCACGGTGTCTCCATGGGTTTTCTCTGGGTGCTCCAGTTCCTCCCACAATTCAAAGATGCGCAGGTTAGGTGAATTGCCTATAGTGTTCAGGGATGCGTAGGCTAGGTGCATTAGTCAGGGGAAATGTACAGTAATAGTGTAAGAGAATGGGTTTGAGTGGGATACCCTTTGGAGGGTCAGTGTAGACTTGTTGGGCCTAATAACCTGTTTCCACACTGTAGGGATTTTTGATAGGGTGGCATGGTGGCTCAGTGGTTAGCACTGCTGCCTCATAGCACCAGGGTCCCAGGTTCGATTCCAGCCTCGGGTGACTGTCTGTGTGGGGTTTGCACGTTCTCCCTGTGTCTGCGTGGGTTTCCTCTGGGTGCTCCGGGTTCCTCCCACAGTCCAAAGATATGCGGGTCAGGTGAATTGGCCGTACTAAATTGCCCATAGTGTAAGGTGCATTAATCAGAGGGAAATAGGTCTGGGTGGGTTACTCTTCGAAGGGTCATGTGGACTTGTTGGGCCGAAGGGCCTGTTTCCACACTGTAGGGAATCTAATCTAATCCCACAATCAACAGATCAGATCTAGGCTCTGCAGTCCTGCCACATCCAGTCATGAATGGTGGTGGATAACTAAACAACTCACTGGAGGAGGAGGAGGAGGATTTTCCATAAATATTGCTATCCTCAATGATGGAAGAGCCCAGCACATCAGTGCAAAAGATAGGTTGAAGCATTCACAACAATCTTCAGCAGAAATGCCGAGTGAATGATCCATCTTGGCCTTTTCTAGTAGTCCCCAGCATCACAGATATTAGTCTTCAGCCAATTTGATTTATTTCACATGATAGGCAATAGTACTGAAGACTTGTGCTCCAGAACCTGCTGCTCCCTAGCCAAGCTGTTCCAGTTACAACACTGGCATCTACTCAACAATGTGAAAAATTACCCAGATATGTTCTGTGCACAAAAAGCAGGACAAATCCAACCTGGCCAGCTCCTGTCCCATCAGATTACTGGCTACTACTACCTGCTGCAGCCTACACGCCCTTGTCTACCTTATCTGGAAGGAGGAGAGTATCCCAGGAGAGCTCCAAGATGCTACAGTCCTGAGTATTTTCAAAAAAAAGGGAATGAGTCCAACTGTGGTAATGATAGTAGGAATCTACCTACTATCAACCATTGGAAAAGTCATCAGCAAGGTTCTCCACAAGCATGTCCTCCCTGTGGCTGAGGTATTCCTCCTGGAATCGTAGTGTGGCTTCTGGCCACAGAGGGGCACAATGGATATAGAGTCATAGTTAAAGAGATGTACAGCACGGAAACAGATCTTTCAGTACAACTTGTCCATGGCGACCAGATAGCCTAACCTAATCTAGTCCCATTTGCCAGTACTTGGCTCATATCCCTCTAAACCCTTTCTATTCATATATCCATCCAGATGCCTCTTAAATGTTGTAATTGTACCAGCCTTCACCACTTCTTCTGGCAGTTCATTCCATACACGCACCACCTTCTGCGTGAAAAAGTTGCCCCTTAGGTCACTTTTATATCTTTCCCCTCTCACCCTAAACCTATGCCCTCTAGTTCTGGACTCCCCCATTCCAGAGAAAAGACGTTGTCTATTTATCCTATCCATGCCCTTCATGATTTTATAAACCTCTATAAGGTCACCCCTCAGCCTTCAATGGTCCAGGGAAAACAGCCCAAGCCTATTCAACCACTTCCTATAGCTCAAATCCTCCAAACCTGGCAACATCCTTGTAAATCTTTTCTGAACCCTTTCAAGTTTCACAACTTCCTTCCGAAAGGATGGAGACCTGAATTGCATGCAATATTCCAAAAGTGGCCTAACCAATGTCCTGTACAGCCGCAATATGACCTCCCAACTCCTATACTCAATGCTCTGACCAATAAAGGAAAGCATATCAATTGCCTTCTTCACTATCCTACCCACCTGCAACTCTACTTCAAGAAACTACGAACCTGCACTCCAAGGTCTCTTTATTCAGCAACACTTCCTAGGACCTTACTATTAAGTGTGTAAGTCCTGCTCTGTTTTGCTTTTCCAAAATGCAGCACCTCATATTTATCTAAATTAAACTCCATCTGCCACTCCCCAGCCAGTTGGCCCAACTGATCAAGATCCTTTTGTACTCTGACGTAACCTTCTTTGCTGTCCACTACACTTCCAATTTTGGTGTCATCAGTAAACTTACTAACTATACCTCCTATGTTTACATCCAAATCATGATTTTCACCATGTGACAGCTGGAGAAAGGCAGAGAAAAGAGCCTACCCATGTACAAGGCCATCTTTGACCTTACAAAGGCCTTTGACACCATCACCCAGGAAGCATCATGAAGTGTCCTTCTCCACTTTAGTTGCATCACAAAGTTTGTCATCATCAAGTCACCGTTCTGCTCCACAATGACTTGGAAGTCGTGGTAATGACAAATGGCTCCATCACCGACCCATTCCCCATTCGGACCGGTGTCAAGCACGGCTGTGTCATTGTCCTAACACTGTTCCCGATCTACCTCGCTGCAATGCTTTACCTCACTGCTGACAAGCTCTCCGCTGGAGTGGGGCTAACCTGCAGAACCAGCAGGAAATTATTCAACCTCCCCCCGCCTTCAAATCAAAACCAAAGTCACCACAATCAGTATCATTGAGTTGCAGTACCCAGATGATACTTATGTATGTGCAAAGTCAGAGGATGACCTCCAGACCATCATCAGCACCTTTACAAAGGCATGGGCCTCACTCTGAACATCCACATGATCCACTAACGTGGCCTGGCATTATTAAGTGAACCCCTAACCATCAATGTCCACGGGGAGGTCTTTGAGAACACTGGCCACTTCCAATACCTTGGGAGTGTCCTGCCGACCAAAGCACTTATTGATAAAGAGATCCAACACCGTCTCCAGTGCACAGTGTCTGAGGAAAAGAGTGTTCTAAGACAGCAACGTCAGATTCAACACAAAACTCCTGGTTTACAGAGGTGTGTGATTTCCACCTTCCTATATGGCTCTAGGACATGTACTGTCTATAGCAGACATCTCAAGGCGCTGTAAGGAGATGGACCAGTCCCACCAGCGTTGCCTGCACAATGTCCTGTGAATCCGCTCATCCTTGACCAGGCCAACCTCCTCAGCACTGAGGCACTGACCACCCTTGATTGGCTGTGATGGGCTGGGCATGTCATCCACATGACTGATACTAAACTTCCCAGGCAGATGCTCTATTCCCAGCTCCGAAACAGCAACCAAGCTCCAGGTAGACAGGGGAAGTGAGGCTTCAGGCTTCACTGGCCAAGTGAGGCATTCCGACAGACACCTGGGGATTACTGGCCCAAGTCTGTCCAAAGTGGAGAAGGCGCATCTGGGAAGGCATCGAGACTTGCCGTCAGGAAATAACGGAAGTCAGGCAAAAACAGAATACGGAACACAATGTCACGCTAATGCCTCACCCACTCCTTCCCATGATCACCTTCTGTCCTGAGTGTAGTAGAGTCTGTGGAAGCTGCATTGGTTTGCACAACCACCTATAGACTTGTCCTGAGAATGGAAGAGAGTCATCCTCATCTGCAAGGGACCAGCCAATGATGATGCTGACATGCAGTGAAGAGGTCACATTGCAGTTTAAAAGCCTGGAGGCACAAAGGGAATGGGTTACCATTGGGCAGCCCAAGAGAAACAGACAGGTAACACAGGAGTCCTCTGGGGTCCCAGTTACAAATTGGGATTTATGTTTGGAAGCTACTGAGGTTCCTGGTTCCTCAAGTATTGTAGACAGACTCATTGTGGCATCACAAATGGCTCAGCTGTCCAGGAGATGAGGAAGAAGAAAGGAAGAGTGATAGTGATACAGGATTTGTTAGTTAAGGAAAGAGATTAGTGTTTCTGTGGACGTCAATGTCACCCCAAGATTGTGCCAGAAACGTCGAATCTCCTGTTCCCTGGATGCTGCCTGACCTGCTGTGCTGTTCCAGCAATAAAGTTTCAACCCCAAGATTATACATTGGCTCACTGGTGCCATTGTCAAGGAGTCACAGAGTGGCTGCAGGACATTCTTCTGGGGGAGGATGAACAGAAAGGGGCTGTGGTTCACATTGCGACCAATGATTTAGATAGGAAGGGGGAATGTAGTGTCATAATTCAAATTTAGGAAGCTAGGTAGAAAATTAGAAAGCAGGACTGATTACTGATTACTGCCAATGCCATGTGCAAGTGAGTATAGAAATAGGATAAGGCAGATGAATGTGTGGCTGGAAAGTTGGTGCAGGAAGGAGGGCTTAAGATTCCTGGGGCACTGGAACTGGTTCTGACTATAAGATCATGAGATATAAGAGGCATGGACAAGTAATACAGAAAGAAAATTCCCCCTTTGATGGAGGGATTAATGACTGGGGGAATTGATTTTATTTAAGAGGAGGTTTCGAGGGGATGTGAGGAAAGTTTTTTCATCTAGAGGGTGGTGGAAATCTGGAATTCACTGCCTTTAAGAATGGCAGAGGCAGAAACCCTCAGAACATTAAAGACATATTCAGATGTGTACTTGCAATGTCTAGGCATACAAGGATATGGCCCAAGTAATAGAAAGTGGGATTAGAATAGGTAGGTGCTAACTTTACACCAGCTCAGACTCCATTTTCTGAAGGTCCTTTCTCTTTGTTGTTGGATTTTGATGCTTCTATGACAATGGAGCAGAAGCAGGACTTTCAGCCCATCGAGTCTGCTCTGCCATTCAATAAGATCATGGCTGATCTGATAACTCTCGGTTCCAATTTCCTGCCTTTTCCCCATAATCTTTGATTCCTTTACAGATTAAACATCCATCACAGCCTTGAATACAGTTAAATGACTAGCCTCGACAGTCCTCTGTGGTAAAGAATTCCAAAGTTTCACTACCATCTGAGAGAAGAAATTTCTCCGAGTCTCTGTCTTAAATGGGATACCCCTTTTCTAAGAATTATGACGCCTGGTCCTGGGTACTCCCAAAAGGTGAAATAACTTCTCCACGTCTACCCTGCCAAATCCACCAACACCTGACACCTGCACAATCTGGGTGGGTTGCTTCTGAACAGAATTCGAACTGATTTCCTTGAAAGCATTTTCCTATTGCTGTTGCAAGGCCTTTAATCTAACTTGACAGCGATGTGGGAGCCAAGTGAGAATATTAGAGAAGACCAGGAGTCACAAAAAACTTTGAGATACTGTTAGCACTGGCATACAAAATAGTAAATTAATCAGTGAAATTGGAATCAGAGAGAAAGCAATGAGTGTAAATCAGATTTTGTGTGAATGCATAGAGTATACATAAGTTTGCGGAATTACAGATACAGATTGCCATGTGGAAATATGTTGTGGTAATAACAGAGACCTGGTTCAAGGAAGGGCAACACTGGTGCTAAATATTCCTGAATATATTGTTCAGAAAAGATAGAAAAAAAGGGAAGGAGGAGAGGTAGCAGAGGTCAAGGTTGTTTAAGGAGGTCATTGCAGATTCAAAGATTCCAAATCTATATTTCAAGATGGTGGCAGCAGAGTAAGCTCTTGAACTGAGAGCTCATCTGCTCTGTCTGCTATATTTTTTCTTTTTTTTTGTCTTTTTACTTTTTAATTTTACTTACATTCTTGCGAAGAGCATGGCTGCAGCGATATTGGCATCACTGGCAATGGCAGCATCAAGGTGCCCAGTGTGTCACAGATGAGTTTTGTTCCTAAGACAGCAGCAAAGGGAAGCAGTCTGGGGCCAGTATGGGACTCAGCAGCATCAGCAGTGGCTGCATTGCCAAGATTGGCCCAGCATGATTGACAGAGACATTGGTGGAGGCAAGGTAGCGCCAAAGAATGTCGACTCTGTTCCAGTGGCGGCAGTGTGGCAAAGGAACTCACGGCTGGCTTTGTGCTGGTGTTGGTCTCAGTATCAGAGTGGAAGAGCCTGGATCTAGGCTGATGGCGAAGCGCTTAAGAAGAAGGCCTGTAAAGTGGAACTTGTAATTCACTCTTTATTTTCTACCTTTACATTGTACGTCATGGTTTATTTTCTGTGTTTTAAAATAGCGCCGGAGAGTGACAACATTATACAACACTTTTCACTGTATTTGTAACAAACACATCATGAGTACACATGACATTAAATAAAGAAAGAAAGACGATATCTCAGAGGGGCCAAGGACAAAATCAATTTGGCTAGAACTAGAAATATAAAGGGTATAGTTTCCTTGCTCAAGTAATCTATAGACCACCAACAAATGGAAAGGATGTAGACGAACAAATCTGCAGGGAAATTACAGTCATGTCAACATTATAGAACAGTTAAAATTACCCAAATATAGACTGGGATACTGGTAGTAAGGGGCAGCAAGGAGCAAGTGTTCCTGGATTGCGTTCAGGAAAGTTTCTGACAGCAGTATGTGTCCATTTCAACAAGGAAGGGTGGATTATTGGTTCTTGGTCCTTGGAAGTGAGCTGGGTTAAATGGGTCAAGTGGGGGACCATCTAGGAGACAGTGATCATTGTGTCATAAGGTTCAAGCACCTGGTGGAGAATGACATGAGCCAGAGTGAGGAAAATGAGAAACTCATTGGCAGAGAGTTAACTTCAATGTGGCAAGAACAGAGCTGAGAAGGATTGACTGAAACAAGGGGTTGGTGAGAAAAGCAATTCCTGAACAATGGGCTACCTTCAAAGAAGAGATGGTTCACGTACAGTTGAGGTATATTCCCTTAAATGGAAAAGGTAGGACAAACAAATATCTGAAGTGAGCTCACTGGATGACAAAGGAGATAGAAATCAACATCAAAAAGAGAAAAGTGTGTTTATGGTTGGTGTAAGGCAGAAAATACAATTGAGGTCCAAGAGAAATACAGAAGGTTCAGAGGAGAGGTGAAAAGGCATATCAGAGAAGCAAAGAGGAATTTGAGAAAAGTCAGCCAACATAAAGGGTATCCCAAAGTCTTCTATAAGTATGTAAATTGTAAGAGTGATAGAAAGAGAAGGAGGGCTGTCTGTATGAAGACCAAAAAGAGGATTTACACATAGAAGCAGGGGGCATGGCCAAGGTATTAATATTTTGCAAGGTAAAAACAATGACTGCAGATGCTGGAAACCAGATTCTGGATTAGTGGTGCTGGAAGAGCACAGCAGTTCAGACAGCATCCAAGGAGCAGCGAAATCAACATTTCAGGCAAAAGCCCTTCATCAGGAATAAAGGCAGAGAGCCTGAAGCGTGGAGAGATAAGCTAGAGGAGGGTGGGAGTGGGGAGAAAGTAGCATAGAGTACAATAGGTGAATGGGGGAGGGGATGAAGGTGATAGGTCAGGGAGGAGAGGGTGGAGTGGATAGGTGGAAAAGGAG
>NC_057722.1:84255301-84286279 GCF_004010195.1 Chiloscyllium plagiosum | reverse complement strand
AAAATGCATCACCTCACATTTGCCTGAATTGAACTCCATCTTCCACTTCTCCGCCCAACTCTCCAGTCTATCTATATTCTCCTGTATTCTTTGACAGTCCCTTATGCTTTCTGCTACTCCACCAATCTTCATGTCATCTGCAAACTTGCTGGTCATACCAACAGTGTCCTCTTCCAGATCATTTATGTATATCACAAACAACAGTGGCTCCAACACTAACCCCTGTGGAACACCACTGGTCACCTTTCTCCATTTCGAGAAACTCCCTTCAACTACTACTCTCTATCTCCTGTTGCTCAACCAGTTCTTTATCCACTGAGCTAGAACCCCTGCACACCATGCGACTTCACTTTCTCCATTTGTTTACCATGGGGAACCTTATCAGATGCCTTACTAAAGTCCATGTATATGACATCTTACAGCCCTTCCTTCATCCATCAACTTGGTCACTTTCTTAAAGAACTCTATTAAGTTGGTAAAGCATGATCTCACTCACACAAAGCCATGTTGCCTATCACTGATAAGCCCATTCTTTTCCTATATAAATAGATTTTATCCCTCAGTACCTTCTCCAGCAACGTTCCCACCACGATGTCAGGCTCACTGATCTGTAGTTACCCGGAATATCCCTTTTTTGTACAGGGGGACAACATGAGCAACCCTCCAGTCCTCCGGCACCTCACCTGTGTTTAAGGATGCTACAAAGATATCTGTCAGGACCCCAGCTATTTCCTCTCTCACCTCTCTCAGCAACCTGAGATAGATCCCATCCGGTCCTGGGGATTTGTCCACCTTAATAACCTCTAGCCTACCCAACACATCTTCCCTACTTATATCAACATGATTCAGAGTTATCAAACTTCTACCTTAAATCTCAACATTCATCATGTTCCGAGGTGAGCACTGATGCAAAGTAATCATTCAGAATCGCACCCATTCTCTCAGGTTCGACACACATCCTTCCTTCATTATCCTTCAGTGGACCAATCCTTTCTCTAGTTACCCACTTGCTTCTTATATAAGAATAAATAGTTTTGGGATTCTCCTTAATTCTGTTTGCTAAAGCTATTTCCTGACCCCTTTTAGCCCGCTTGATTCCTCATTTAAGACTGGTCCTACTCTCCCAATATTTCTCCAGGGCCTTTTCTGTTCTTAGCTGCCTGGACCTTATGTACGCTTCCCTTTTCCTCTTGGCTAGTTGTATGATTTCTCCTGTCATCCACGGTTCATGAATCTTGCCTTTCCTATCCTTTGCTTTCAATGGGACATGCCTATCCTGCACTATCTTTAATCTATCTTTGAACGCCTCCCACATATCAAATGTGGACTTTCCTTCAAATAGCTGTGTCCAATCCACATTTCCCAGCTCCTGCCTAATTTCAATACAACTGGCCTTGGCCCAGTTTAGTACTCTACCCTTAGGACCTCTCTCATCCTTGTCTCTGAGTATTCTAAGACTTACAGAATTGTGGTCACTGTTCCCAAAGAAACCCCCCACCACAACTTCTACCACCTGACCTGGCTCTTTCTCCAACAGCAGATCCAATATGGCCCCTTCCCTCGTCGGACTATTGACATTCTGCTCAAGAAAACTCATCTGGACGCTTCTTAAAAATTCTACCCCATCCAGACCTCTGATACTAAGTGTATCCCAGTCAATGTTGGGAAAATTAAAATCTCCCATCACCACCACTCTGTTGCCTCTACGTCCTTCCATAATCTGTTTACCTATTTGTTCTTCTACCTCATATTCACTGTTGGGAGGCCTGTATTACAGCTCCACCAATGTAACTGCAGCTATTTATTTCTCAGCTCCACCTATAATGCCTCACTGCGCAAGCCCTCCATAGTGTCCTCTTTTAGCACAGCCATGATATCAACCCTGACTAGCAATGCAACTCCTTCCACCCCTCTCCTTTTATTTCCCTCCCTGTCCTGTCTGAAGCATCTATATCCTGGAACATTTAGTTGCCAAACGTGCCCTTTCTTCAACCAAGTCTCTGTGACTGCAATAACATCATACTCCCAGGCACCATCCAAGCCCTACATTCATCTGCCATACCCACTATACTCCTTGCATTAAAGTATATGCACTTCAGGCCACCAGTTCTTTTGTGATCATCTGCTCTCTCCCTACTCTTCCCCTTATTAATGCTAACTTCATGATTCTTACAGTCCCCAGTTTCCACCTCACTGTCTACTTGTTTTCTCTTCTGGTTCCTAGCCCCCTGCCACATTAATTTAAAACGTCCCCAACAGCAGTAGCAAAAACTCCCCCATGCGCATTAGTTCCAGTCTGGTTCAGGTGTAGACCATCCAATTTGTAATCGTGCCACCTTCCCCAGAATCGGTCCCAATGTCCAACAAATGTGAACCCGTCCCTCCTACACCATCCCTCAAGCCACGTGTTTATCCTGCCTATTCTTTCATTTCTATGCTGGGCTAGCACGTGGCACTGGCAGCAATCCTGAGATCACTACCTTTGAGGTTGTCCTTTTTAACTTCTCTCCTAGCTCCCTGAATTCTGCTTTCAGGTCCTCATCTCATTTTTTCTTACATGCATCGAGACAACTGGCTGTTCACCCTCCCGTTTTAGAATGCTCTGCAGCCGATCGGTGGCATCCCTGACCCGAGCACCTGCAAGGCAACATACCATCCGGAAGTCCCGTTTTCAGCCACAGAACCCCCTATCTACTTCCCTTACAATAGAATCCCCTTTGACTACGGCCCTACGAGTCTTTTTCCCGCCCTTCTGAACAGCAGAGCCTGCCACAGTGCCATAATCTTAGCAACTGCTTCCCTCCCCTCTTGAGCCATCTCCCCGAACAGTATCCAAAACGGTATACCTGTTTTGGAGAGAGATGACCGCAGGGGATACCTGCACTGCCTTCCTACTCATTTTTTGCCTTCTGAGTACAAGGATAAACAAGTTATGCTGCAGATTTATAGAACTTTCGTTAGGCCACACTTGTAATATTATGTACAGTTCTGGTCACCACACTACCAGAAGAATGTGGAAGCTTTGCAGAGGGTAGAGAAAAGGTTTACCATGATGTTGCCTGATATGGGGAAAGGGGGGTGGTGGAGTTAGTTACGAAGAAAGATTGGATAGACTGAGTTTGTTTTCACTGGAATGCAGAGAGTTACATAAATGATTTGGAGGAAGGTATAGGTGGTCTGATTAGCAGTTTGCAGATGACACTAAGATTGGTGGAGTAGCAGATGGTGAAAGGGACTGTCAGAGCATTCAGCAGAATGTAGATAGTTGGAAAGTTGGGTGGAGAAATGGCATATGGAATTCAATCTGGGCAAATGCGAGGTGATACATTTTGGAAGATCCAATTAAAGAGCGAACTATACAGTAAGTGGAAAAGTCCTGGGGAAAATTGATGTAGAGAGATCTGGATGTTCAGGTTCATTGTTCCCTGAAGATGGCAATGCAGGTCAATAGAGTGGTCAAAAAGGCATATGGCATGCTTTCCTTCATCAGACGGGGTATTGAGTACAAGAGTTAACAGGTCATGTTTCAGTTATATAAGACTTTGGTGTGGCTACACTTGGAATACTACGTACAGTTCTGGTCGCCACTTTACCAAAAGGATGTGGATGCTCTGGAGAGGGTGCAGAGGAGGTTCACCAGGATGTTGCCTAGTATGGGGAGTGCCAGCTATGAAGAGAGGTTGAGTAGATTAGGATTGTTTTCATTAGAAAGATAAAGGCTGAAGAAGGAACCTGATTGAGGTCTACAAAATCATGAGAGGTATAGACAGGGTGGATAGCAAGAAGCCTTTTTGCCAGAGCGGGGGACTCAATTACTAGCGGTCATGAGTTCAAAGTGAGAGGGGAAAAGTTTAGGGGAGATATACGTGGAAACCTCTTTACACAGAGGATGGCGGATGCCTTGAATGCATTGCCAGTGGAGGTGGTAGAGACGGGAACATTAGTGTCATTTTAGATGTATCTAGACAGATACATGAATGGGCAGGGAGCAGAAGGATATAGACCCTTAGAAAAAGGTAACAGATTTAGTTAGAGGATCTGAATTGGTGCAGGCTTGGAGGGCTGAAGGGCCTGTTCCTGTGGTGGAATTTTCTTTTTCTTTGTTTTTTTGAGGTTGAGTGATGACCTCTCAACAGTGGTCCAATGGTTAGCACTGCTGCCTCACAGCGCCAGGGACCAACGTTCAATCCCAGCCTTGGGTGACTATCTGTGTGGAGTTTGCACACTCTCCCTGTGTCTGCATGGGTTTCCTCCCATAGTCCAAAAGATGTGCAAGTTAGGTGGATTGGCCATGTTAAATTGCCCATAGTGTTAGGTGCATTAGTCAGAGGGAAAATGGGTCTGGGTGGGTTACTCTTTGGAGGGTCGGTATGGACTAATTCGTTGAGGAGGTGACCGAGCATGTGGATGAGGGTAGAGCAGTGGATGTAGTGTACATGGATTTTAGTATAGATGAGGGAGTCGAAGGGTGGGTCAGTAAATTTGCAGATGATACGAAGATAGGTGGAGTTGTGGACAGTGAGGAGGGCTGTTGTCGGCTGCAGAGGGACTTAGATATGATGCAGAGCTGGGCTGAGGAGTGGCAGATGGGGTTCAACCCTGCCAAGTGTGAGGTTGTCCATTTTTGAAGAACAAATAAGAATGCGGAATAGAGGGTTAATGGTAGGGTTCTTAGTCAGGTGGTGGAACAGAGGGATCTTGGGGTCTATGTACATAGATCTTTGAAGGTTGCCACTCAGGTGGATAGAGTTTGTAAGAAGGCCTATGGAGTATTATCGTTCATTAGCAGAGGGATTGAATTCAAGAGTCGTGAAGTGATGTTGCAGCTGTACAGGACTTTGGTTAGGCCACAGTTGGAGTACTGTGTGGAGTTCTGGTCGCCTCACTTTAGGAAAGATGTGGGAGCTTTGGAGAGGTTGCAGAGAAGATTTACCAGGATGTTGCCTGGAATGGAGCGGAAGTCGTACGAGGGTAGGTTGAGAGTTCTCGGCCTTTTCTCGTTGGAACGGCGAAGGATGAGGGGTGACTTGATAGAGCTTTATAAGATGATCAGAGGAATAGGTAGAGTAGACAGTCAGAAACTTTTTCCCCGGGTACAACAGAGTGTTACAAGGGGACATAAATTTAAGGTGAAGGGTGGAAGATATAGGGGGGATGTCAGGGGTAGGTTCTTTACCCAGAGAGTGGTGGGGGCATGGAATGCGCTGCCTGTGGGAGTGGCAGAGTCCGAATCATTGGCGAACTTTAAGTGGCAATTGGATAGGTACATGGAAGGGTGCTTAAGCTAGGACAAATGTTCGGCACAACATCGTGGGCCGAAGGGCCTGTTCTGTGCTGTATTGTTCTATGTTCTATGACTTGTTGGGCTGAAGGGCCTGTTTCCACACTGTTGGCAATCTAATCTAACAGAAGTTTATTAGATTGTGAATGGCATGGATAGAGTGGAAAATATGAGGTTTTTTCCCGGGGTCAATTACATGGGGACACAGGTTCAAGGTATGAGGGGGGAAGTTTAAAAGAGATGTGCGAGGCAAATTTGTCACACAAAAGGGTGGTGAGTATCTGGAATGTGCTGCCAGAGGAGGTGGTGAAAGCATTCACAATAGCAGTGTTCAAGAAGCACCCAGACGAATGCATGAATAGGACGATAGCACCTGGAGGAATACGTGTAAATGAAGACAGTTTTAGTGTGGAAGGGCAAAATGTGTCGGTGCAGGCTTGGATTCACTGGTTGCAATTTTCCAAAAATTATTGGGTCCTGGAGAAGTTCCAGAGAATTGGCAAACTGTTGATGTGATGCCCCGATTCAAAAAAGGAGGGAGGCAAAAAGTGGGCAACTATAGGTTGATTATCCTAACATCTGTTATTGGAAAAATATTGGAATTAATTATTAAGGAAGTAATAGCAGAACCTTTGGAAGTTCATTAATAAATCAAGCAGAGTCAGCATAGTTTCGTGAAAGGGAAATCATGTTTGACTAATTTGTTAGTTTATTGAGAAAGTCTCAACCAGTAGGAACCAGTAGATGTGTTATACTTCGACTTGCAGAAGGAATTCGACAAAGCACCTTACAAAAGTTTAACTCATGAGAGCCCACGGTGCTGAGGTAGTACATTTGCTTGGATAGGCAATAGGGACATGGACAGGAAACAGTGAGTGGGGGGGGTTCTTTTTCAGATTGGTGACCCATAACCACTGGCGTTCCACAGGTCCCAAAAACTGTTTACAATATATATTAATGACTTGGAGGAATGTATTTATACTGTAGCCAAAATTGCAGATGACACAAAAATAGGTGGAAAGGCAAGTTGCGAGAAGGATACGAACGGTTTCCAAAAAGATATCAATGGGTTAAGTAAATGAGCAAAGTGTTGGCATACGGAATGTAATGTGTGAAAATATGAAGTTGTTCATTTTGGAAAGGAGAACAACACACAGAATATTATTTAAATTGAGAAAAGCTACAACGCAAAGGGACTTTGGGGTATTTGTACACAAAACACAGAAAGTTAGCACACAAGTGCAGCAAGCAATCAGGACGGCTATTGGAATGTTGAACCATATTTCAAAGGGTTTGGACTAAAAGAGTATAACTGTATTAGGCGCTGGTGAGACCACATCTGGATTACTGTGAACAGTTTTGTATCCCTTATTTATGGAAATATATTATTCCATTGAAGGCAGTTTGACGAAGGTTCACTAGGTTGATCTCTGGTGTGGAGGGACTGCCTTATGAACAGATTAGGATTCTACTCAGTGAAGTTTAAAAGAATGAGAGATGATCACATTAAATCATCTAGAATTCTTAAGGGGCTTAACAAGGTAAATGCTGAGAGGATGTCACCCCTGTCTCTAGGACCAGAGAGCATAGTTTCAGAATTAAGGGGCAATAATTTAAGACTGAGACGAGGAGGTATTTCTTCTGAGGATTGAGAGTCTTTGAACTTCTTTGAACAGAGACTTCTGGGGGCAGAGTCCTTGTGTATATTTAAGACTGAGATAGATAGATTTGTGATCAGTTGGGGAATAAAGGGTTACGAGGAAAGTACTCACGAAGACTGTTTGATTAGCCATGCTCCTACAGAATGGCTAGTGGGTTCAATAGGCTGAATGACCTACTCCTGTTCCTATTTCTGAAGGTCTTATAGTATATATGTGCACTGGTTGTTAAAATTGATAGGACAGATGCAGAGACTGCTAAAAATACAAATCTTTCTCTCTCTCTCTCTCTGATGAAAACTATAAATTTAATTTTGGAGTATAAGTACTGACTTATTCTGTATGTTGCTCCAATAGGTGTGGTACATGGATGGATACACAAGTAGTAAAGTGGTTCGTGAATACAAGTCTATGACAGCCTTTGTGAGTGGAGAGGATTACAGGCTCTACCGTCTGCCCTATCCCTGGGCAGGAACCAATCACCTGGTCTATAATGGCTCTCTCTATTTTAACAAGTACCAGAGCAATACCCTGATAAAGTATAACTTTGAGACAGGCTCAGTGTTGGCCCAGCGCAGCCTGGAGTATGCTGGATTCAATAACATCTATCCCTACACCTGGGGTGGTTTCTCTGACATTGACCTCATGGCTGATGAGGGTGGAATCTGGGCTGTCTATGCCACCAATCAGAATGCAGGAAATATTGTCATCAGCCAGCTGGATGAGCAGACCCTGGAGGTGCGGAAAAGCTGGGACACAGTCTATCCTAAGAGGAGTGCTGGTGAGGCCTTCATGATCTGTGGCACGTTGTATGTCACCAACTCCCACCTGACAGGAGCCAAGGTCTACTTTGCGTACTCCACCAAGACTTCAAGTTATGAGTACACAGACATCCCATTTCATAATCAGTACTTTCACATTTCCATGCTGGATTACAATGCCAGAGACCGAATGCTGTATGCCTGGAACAATGGCCATCAAGTTTTATTCAATGTCACTTTGTTCCATGTTATTCAAACCCAGGAGGATCCAGAAACTCCTGGACAGCAGTAGATTTGGACAACCTATTCATTCACTGGCAATCTTCCCTGAAGTGGCAAGATTTTCTAAACTTTCTTTTCTCCATATGTGAGCATCTAGTCAAAGAAATGCAGGTCAACAGCTCAAGGTTTGAGATTATGTCTCTATGTAACATGGTGTGATCAATTTTTGTCTCAACGTGAGATGATGTCTGTTCATTTGCCTTATTCATCAAAACCAGAGGCTTCAGGAAACTGACTTGCATGAATTTGTAATCTTCTGTTCTTTCATTTTTTAAGAAATGTTTTCTTATATAAACCAACTTTTGTATAACTTTATAACCACAGTAACAACAGTCATGTGAGGATTGGATTTCTGATTTAAATTGATATTATGACTAGACTTTATTCTCCTTGCTTTTTGCTGGGACAGCAGTTTAGGACTGTACTCAATGCAACCTGTACATTTCTAGCCTAATTCTATCATCGTCAGATCCACACCCCCCACCAACCCAACCTCCACTCCCGGCACCTTCCCCTGCAACTGCAGGAGGTGTAAGACTTGCGCCCACACCTCCCCCCTCACCTCCCTCCAAGGCCCCAAGGAAACTTCCATATCCGCCACAGATTCACCTGTACCTCCACACATATCATCTATTGCATCCTTTGCACCCGGGAATCCTCCAACCACAAGGGATGAACTCGGGTTTCACCAGTTTCCTCATTTCCCCTCCCCCCACCTTGTCTCAGTCAAATCCATCGAATTCAGCACCGCCTTCCTAACCTGCAATCTTCTTCCCGACCTCTCCGCCCCCACCCCCGTCTGACCTATCACCCTCACCTTGACCTCTTTCCACCTATCACATTTCCGGCGCCCCTCCCCCAAGTCCCTCCTCCCTATCTTTTATCTTAGCCTGCTGGACCAACTTTCCTCATTCCTGAAGAAGGGCTAATGCCTGAAACGTCGATTCTCCTGTTCCCTAGATGCTGCCTGACCTGCTGCGCTTTTCCAGCAACACATTTCCATCTCTGATCTCCAGCATCTGCAGACCTCACTTTCTCCTCTAATTCTATCATTGTCTTTGTGAGTAGAATACATTGTGCACAGTATTTGATGAATGTAATTCCAGCTGCTATTATAGTTGAATTGTAATGTTTTGTTGCATCATTCACTCAGAGCTAAACCATTTCTTTTATACAATGTATCATCAACCAACATCTTTCTTAAAAGGCAAGATTAAAACGTTGTAAAATATTCAATTATTGTGTTGAACTTTGTTTGCAAGATCTTGGCTGTTGTCTGTATTGAAGGGTCAGAATAATGGAATAAGAGCATGTTGATACAGGATCACCAAGAGAGGGGGTAAGAGAGAGTTGTGACTGACTACATCAAGAAATAGACAGGGATTTTCTTATATCTTCCATAACTGTATATTTTTGCATATCATTGTATGAACGCAGGTGTGTATGAATGCAAGGGATTGGGAATCAGAGGAGAAGGTTTTTTTTTAATTCAGTGAGTAGTTGAGGTCTAGAGGTTGCCTGGAAGTGGTGTAGGCAAGGAGGCTGGAAGAACACAACAAGCCAGGCAACATCGGGAGGTGGAGAAATCGACATTTCAGATGTAACCCTTCTTCAGGACTGGGGGTGAACGTAAGGGAGGCAAGTTCAATGGAGAAATCAGAAGAAATAACAAGGTAAGGAAGTACACAATGCTCAGAGGAACAGAGTGATCTTGGGGATGTTTGTACAAAAATCCCTGAAGTTGGCAAGGCAGGTTAATAAGGTAGTTAAGAATGTATATGAGACAATTGCCTTTATCAGTTGTGGCATGCATTATAATAGCAGGGAGGTTATGTTGGAAGTGTACAGGGTTTTGGTTAGACCACAACTGGGGGACTGTGTGCAGTTCTGGTCACTGCACCTAGGGGAAAGATGTGATTGTACTAGAAGGGGTGCAGAAGAGATTCATCAGAAGATTGCCTGGGATGATGCACTTTAATGACAAAGAGAGGCTGGATAAGCTCAGGTTGTTTCCTTTGGAGCATGAAAGATTGAGGGGTGATCTAATTGTGGTTTATAAAATTGAGAGGCTAAGATAAGGTGAATAGAAAGCAGCTGTACCCTTCAGTTGTAGGGTCAATAGCAAGGGGGCAACATTTTAAAGTGAAAGGCAGGCGGTTTAGAGGGGATTTGAGGAAAACTCTCTTCACTCAGACTATGGTGGGAGTCTGGAATGCACTGCCTGGGAGGGTAATTGAGGCAGGTAGCCTAAAAATGTACTTGGAGTATTGTGTTCAGTTTTGGTCACCTTCTTACAGGAAGGATGTTATTAAACAGGAAAGGGAGCAGAAAATTTACATGGATGTTGCCTGTGTTATCGACTAGGCCAGGGTTTAGATCAGATCAGAGTGATGCTGGAAAAGCACAGCAGGTCAGACAGCATCTGAGGAGCAGGAAAATTGACGTTTCGGGCAAAAGCTCTTCATTAGGAATAGAGGCAGGAAGCCTCCAAGGTGGAGAGATAAATGGGGGGAGCTGGGGAGAAGGTAGCAAAGAGTACAATAGGTGAATGGGGGTGAGGTGGAAGATGAGGCATTCTTCCTCCAGGCGTTGGGTGGTGAGGGAGCGGCGGTGAAGGAGGCCCAGGACCTGCATGTCCTCGGCAGAGTGGGAGGGGGAGTTGAAATGTTGGGCCACTGAGCGGTGGGGTTGATTGGTGCAGGTGTCCTAGAGCTGTTCCCTGAAGCGCTCTGCGAGGAGGCATCCAGTCACCCCAATGTAGAGGAGACCGCATCGGGAGCAACGGATACAATAAATGGCATTGGTGAGTGCGCAGGTAAAACTTTGATGGATGTGGAAGGCTCCTTTAGGGCCTTAGATGGTGGTGAGGGGGGAGGTGTGGGCACAGGTTTTGCAACTCCTGCGGTGGCAGGGGAGGTGCCAGGACGGGAGGGCGGTTTGTTGGGGTGCGTCCACCTCAGTCTTTTCTAATTGCATTATAGTTGCCCTTCCCCCATCTTGCCCTGTGGCATGTTGCTATCCC
Source organism: Chiloscyllium plagiosum (assembly GCF_004010195.1). Taxonomy (NCBI): domain Eukaryota; kingdom Metazoa; phylum Chordata; class Chondrichthyes; order Orectolobiformes; family Hemiscylliidae; genus Chiloscyllium; species Chiloscyllium plagiosum. The sequence goes on along the minus strand of NC_057722.1, from coordinate 84,275,275 downwards.
TTTCTATCGCTAAACTAAAGGTAACTGAATTATAGTCACTCCAAAGTGCTCACCTATCACTAAATCAAACACCTGGCCTGGTTCATTACCAAGTACCAGATCCAGTGTGGTACTGGACTCTATTTTCTGTTATTACCGATATTGCTATCCTTGATTGCCCTGTTATTACTAGGCTCTGTTTCCACATTATTATTGGGCTATATGCCCTGTTATTACTAGGCTCAATACTCATGTAATTTTCCTATATTACTGGGTGAATACTTGGTTTTATTTCCCTGTTGTTCTCCTCTATTACGACATTAGATTCTGATATTATTCACCTGATAGTTTCTGTTATTACTGTGCTATATCCCTTTATTTTTAGCCTTGGAGGGCCGAAGGGTCTGTTCCTGAGCTGTAAACTTTCTTTGTTCTTTGTACTGGATTCTATCCTGTTTTATTCGCTCATTACACTTTTATATCCCAATGTCTTTACTGGCACTACTCCTTGTTATTAATAAGAACAATACAATACAGGAACAGACCCTTCAGCCCTCCAAGCCTGCGCCAAAATATTTTGCCCAATCACACTAAAACTTTCTTTACTTACAGGATTCATATTCCTCTATTCTCTTCCTATTCGTATATTCATCCGGGTGCTCCTTGAACGCTGCTATTGTGTCTGCTTCTACCATCTCCTCTAGCAGCATGTTCCAGGCACTCACCAGCCTTTGTATGAAATACTTATCTTGAACATCGCTTTTAAACTTCTTTCCTTGCACCTTGCACTTGTGTCCACTCGTAATTGACCTCTCCATCCTGGACAAAAGCCTCATACTTTCCACACTATCCATGCCATTAACAATCTTATAAACTTCAGTTAGATCGCCATCCTGCCTTCCAGTGAAAACACACCTACTCTATCCAACCTTTCTTCATAACTAAAACCACCATACCAGGCAACATCATGGTAAACCTTTTCTGAACCCTCTTCAAAGCATTCACATCCTTCTGGCAGTGTGGTAACCAAAACTGTACACACTATTCCAAGTGTGGTCTAAAGTTCTATAAATCTGCAGCATAACTTGCCTACCCTTATACTTAATGCCCCTTCCAATGAAGGCAAGCATGCCATAGGCCTTTTTTACTAAGAACAAAGAACAAAGAAAATTTACAGCCCAGGAACAGGCCCTTCGGCCCTCCAAGCCTGAGCCAGTCCAAATCCACTGTCTAAACCTGTCGCCCAATTCCTAAGCATCTGTCCAGACGCATCTTAAATGAATCTAGCGTGCCTGTCTCTACCACCTCTGCTGGCAATACGTTCCAGAAACCCACCACCCTCTGTGTGAAATACTTGCCACTTGTATCCCCCTTAAAACTTTTCACCTCTCACCTTGAAAGTGTGCCCTCTCGTTACTGAATCCTTCACCGTGGGAAAAAGCTTATCTCTATCCACCCTGTCTATACTCTTCATGATTTTGTAAACCTCAATCAAGTCCCCCCCTCAATCTTCTTTTCTCTAATGAAAACAATCCTAACCTACTCAACCTCTCTTCATAGCTAGCGCCTTCCATACCAGGCAACATCCTGGTGAACCTTCTCTGCACCCTCACCAGAGCATCCACATCCTTTGGGAATGTGGTGACCAGAACTGTACACAGAATTCTAAATGTGGCTGACCCAACTTCATGTACAATAGTAACATGACCTGCCAGCTGTTATACTCAACACCCTGTGCAATGAAGGCAAGCATATCATATGTCTTCTTGACCACTCCATCCAACTGTGCAGCAACCTTCATGGGACAATGGACCTGAACTCTCAGATCTCTCTGCTCATCAACTTTTCCCAAGGCTCTTCCGTTTACGGTATAATCACTCTAGAATTAGACTTCCCAAAATGCATCACCTCACATTTGCCTGGATTGAACTCCATCTGCGACTTCTCCCGCCCAACTCTCCAGTCTATCTATATTCTCCTGTATTCTCTAACAGTCCCTTATGCTTTCTGCTACTCCAACAAGGTTCATGTCATCTGCAAACTTGCTGATCATACCAACAGTGGCCCCTTCCAGATCATTTATGTATATCACAAACAACAGTAGCCCCAGCACTGACCCCTGTGGAACACCACTGGGCACCCTTCTCCATTTCAAGAAACTCCCTTCAACTACTACTCTCTGTCTCCTATTACTCAACCAGTTCTTTACCCACCTAGTTCGAACCCACTGCACACCATGTGACTTCACTTTCTCCATTAGTTTACCTTGGGGAACCTTAACAAATGCCTTACTAAAGTCCATGTATATGACATCAACAGCCCTTCCTACATCTATCAACTCGGTCACTTCCTCAAAGAACTCTATTAAGTTGGTATGGTACAATCTCCCCCGCACAAAACCATGTTGCCTATCACTGATAAGCCCGTTCTTTTCCAAATATAAATAGATTTTATCCCTTAGTATCTTCTCCACAATGTTCCCACCACTGACATCAGGCTCACTGGTTTGTAGTTACCTGGGATATCCCTACTATCCTTCTTGTACAGGGGGACAACATGAGCAACCCTCCAGTCCTCCGGCACCTCACCTGTGTTTAAGGATGCTACAAAGATATCTGTCAGGGCCCCAGCTATTTCCTCTCTCGCCTCCCTCAGCAACCTGGGACAGATCCCATCCAGTCCTGGGGATTTGTCCACCTTAATAACCTCTTGCATACCCAACACATCTTTCCTATTTATGTCAACGTGATCCAGAGTTACCAAACTTCTATCTCTAATCTCAACATTCATCATGTCCCTCTCTGCAGTGAACACAGATGCAAAGTAATCTTTCAGAATCTCACCCATTTTGCAAGGTGCTGCATTTTGGGAAAGCAAAACTTAGCAGGATTTATACACTTAATGGTAAGGTCCTAGGGAGTGTTGCTGAACAAAGTGACCTTGGAATGCAGGTTCATAGCTCCGTGAAAGTGCTATGAACCTGCTGGTAGATAGGATAGTGAAGAAGGCGTTTGGTATGCTTTCCTTTATTAGTCAGAGTATTGAGTACAGGAGTTGGGAGGTCATGTTGCGGCTGAACAGGACGTTGGTTAGGCCACTGTTGGAATATTGCATGCAATTCTGGTCTCCTTCCTATTGGAAAGATATTGTGAAATTTGAAAGGGTTCAGAAAAGATTTACAAGGATGTTGCCAGTGTTGGAGGTTTTGAGCTATAGGGAGAGGCTGAACAGACTGGGGCTGTTTTCCCTGGAGCGTCGGAGGCTGAAGGGTGACCTTATAGAGGTTTACAAAATTATGAGGCGCTTGGATAGGATAAATAGGCAAAGTCTTTCCCTGGGGTCGGGGAATCCAGAACTAAAGGGCATAGGTTTTGGGTGAGAGGGGCAAGACATAAAAGAGACCTACGGGGCAACATTTTCACACAGAGGGTGGCACGTGTATGGAATGAGCTGCCAGAGGAAGTGGTGGAGGCTGGTACAAATGCAACATTTAAGAGGCATTTGGATGGGTATATGAATAGGAAGGGTTTGAAGGGATATGGGCCGGGTGCTGGCAGGTGGGACTAGATTGGGTTGGGATATCTGGTCGGCATGGACGGGTTGGACTGAAGGGTCTGTTTCCATGCTGTACATTTCTATGACTGTATGACACACAGCCTTCCTTGCTTATCCTTTAGTGGGCCAATCCTTTCTCTAGTTACCCGCTTGCTTCTTATATAAGAATAACAGACTTTGGGATTCTCCTTAATACTGCTCGCTAAAGCTATTTTCTGACCCCTATTAGCCCGCTTGATTCGTCGTTTAAGACTGGTCCTACCCTCCTGATATTCCTCCAGGGCCCATTCTGTTCTTAGCTGCCTGGACCTTATGTACACTTCCCTTTTCCTCTTGGCTAGTCATACGATTTCTCCTGTCATCCACGGTTCACGAATCTTGCCTTTCCTATCCTTTGCTATCAATGGGACATGCCTAACCTGCACTATCTTTAAGCTATCTTTGAAAGCATCCCACATATTAAATGAGGACTTCCCTTCAAATAGCTGTGTCCAATTCACATTTCCCAGCTCCTGCCTAATTGTGATACAGTTCCCAAAGAAATCCCCCACCGCAACTTCTACCATCTGGCCTAGCCCATTCCCCAATAGCATGTCCGATATGGCCCATTCCCTTGTCAGACTATTGACATACTGCTCTAGAAAACTCTCCTCGACGCCTCTTACAAATTCTGCCCCATGCAGACCTCTGACACTCAGTATATCCCAGTCAATGTTGAGAAAATTAAAATCTCCCATCGCCTGTTGCCTCTACATCTTTCCATAATCTGTTTACCTATTTGATCTTCTACCTCACGTTTACTTTTGGGAGGCCTATAAAACAGTCCCATCAACGTAACGGCGCCCTTCTTATTTCTCAGCTCCATCCATATTGCTTCACTGTTCAAGCCCTCCATTGTGTGCTCCTTTAGCACAGCTGTGATATCATCTCTGACCAACAATGCAACTCCTTTCCCCACCCCCCACCCCGCTTTTACTTCCCTCCCTGTACTGCCTGAAGCATCTATATCCTGGAACATTTAGTTGCCAATCATCATGCCCTTCCTTCAACAAAGTCTCTGTGATTGCAATAACGTCATACTCACAGGCACTAATCCAAGCCCTAAGTTCATCTGCCTCACCCACTGTACTCCTTACATTAAAGTATATGCACTTCTGGCCACCAGTTCTTTTGCGTTCATCTGCTCTCTGCCTACTCTTCCCCTTATTAATGCTAATTTAATGATTCCTACTAGTCTTCTCTTCTGGTTTCCAGCCCCCTACCACATACGTATAAAACCTCCTCAACAGCAGTCGCAAAAACTCCCCCAAATACATTAGTTCCAGTCTGGTTCAGGAGTAGACTGTCCAATATGTAATAGTCCCACCTTCCCCAGAACTGGTCCCAATGTCCAACAAATGTGAACCCCTCCCTTCTATACCATCCCTCAAGCCACGTGTTCATCCAGCCTATTTTTTCATTTCTATGCTGGCTAGTACGTGGCACTGGTAGTAATCCCGAGATCACTACCTTTGAGGTCCTCCTTTTAACTTCTCTCCTAGCTCCTTGTATTCTGCTTTCAGGACCTCATCTCATCTTTTTACCTATATCATTGGAGCCTATGTGCATCGAGACCACTGGCTGTTCATCCTCCCCTTTTAGAATGCTCTGAAGCCGATCGGTGACATCCTTGACCAGAGCACCTGGGAGGCAACATACCATCCAGGAATCCTGTTTTCGGCCACAGAACCGCCTATCTACACCTCCCACAATAGAATCCCCCATGACTACAGCCCTACAAGTCTTTTGCTCGCCCTTCTGAACAGCAGTGCCTGCCATGGTGCCATGATCTTGACAATTGCTTCCCTCCCCTGGTGAACCCTCTCCCTCAAGAGTATCCAAAAGGGTATGCATGTTTTGGAGGGAGATGATCGCAGGGGACACCTGCACTGCCTTCCTACTCTTTTTCTGCCTTTTGGTCACCCATTCACTGTCTCCCTCAGCAATTCTAACCTGCGGTGTGACCAATTCACTAAACGTGCAATCCACGACCTCCTCAGCATCGCAGATGCTCCATAGTGAGTCCATCCACAGCTCCAGAGCTATCATGCAGTCAAATAAGAGCTGCAACTGTACACACTTCTTGCAAGTGTGAGAGTCAGGAACATCAGCCACATCCCTAAACTCCCACATCAAACAAAAGGCACATGCCACGGGTCTGAGTTCCCCTACCATTGTAAGCCTTAGCTTTATAACTAACTAAAACTAAACAATGCACTTAAATATATGAAAGAAATGACAGAGAAAAATAAAAGCCTTACCGTAAGGAATCTTTTTCTTTGTAAGGGGGGTGCGGTATGTGTAGTATCTCGGCTTTAGCTGTTGCCCAAATATATACTACGTCCTTACCTTCCCAGCAGCATCCTGCTCGCCACGTCACCTCCGCTGTGTCCCCTGCGGCTCCCGGCGAAGAACTACCTTATCTACTTGCGCTGCCACCTTCAATGATCTGTGGACCTGCACAGATCCCTCTGCATATCAATACTCCGAAGAGTTCTGCCATTCACAGTACAATTTCCACTGTGCCTGACTTTCCAAAATGCATCAATTCACCTTTGTCCAGATTAAACTCCATCTGTCACTTCTCTGTCCATGCTTCCAAGTGATCTATATCCTGCTGTATCCTCTGACAATCACTATCTGCAACTCCATCATCTTTGTATCATCTGGTTTTATAAACGTAGAAAATAGGAGTAGACCATTCAGTCCTTCAAGCCTTGTCAACTATTCAATATGATTGCGTTAATGGCCTGCTTCTACACTGTAGGGATTCTATGATTCTAGTGGAGGATGTTTAAATAACATTTAACACAAAACAAACCAGTTTATAATCCTAACAGGGAAAACCCTACTTCACAAAAAACAGGACAGTATAAAAATAAAAGAAGGCTTACAAAAGTAAGAAAAAGAGCATAGATGCCTCTGAATGGGAAAGATACAAAGACCCACAAAGGGCCATGTGTAGCTTATAAAAGCTATTAGAAGGGATTGTGAAAGGAAACTTACTAGGGACATTAAAATCCATAAGAAGTTTCATTGTTACATAAGGAAAGTGGGTCGCCAGGAGAAATGTTGGTGTACTAAAGATTGAAGGTGGGGATGTTGTCAATGACCAAGAGCATTGGAAACTGAGGGGTGACTTTACAGAGGTTGATAAATCATGAGGGGTATGGATAGGGTGAATAGCTAAGGTCTTTTTCCGAGGGTAAAAGTGCCCAAAACTAGACAGCATAGGTTTAAGGTGAGAGGAGAAAGATTTAAAAAGGACCTGTGCGGAAATTATTTTCACACAGAGGGTGGTGTGTGCATGTAATGAGCTACCAGAGGAAGAGGTGGAGGTGGGTACAATTACAACATTTAAAAGGCATCTGGCTGGGAATATGAATAGGAAGGGTTTAGAGGGATATGGGCCAAGTGCTGGCAATTGAGACTAGGTCAGATTAGGATGTCTGGTCAGCATGGATAAGTTGGATCAAAGTGTTTGTTTCCGTGCTGTATAACTCTATGATTCTAGTTAGTATAACATCTGTGGTGGAAAAATTGCTAATATCTATAATCAAGGATGCGATAACTGAATATCTTGAATATTTTCAATTAATCAGGGAGTGCAAGCATGAATTCATGACAGGTAGGTCACGCCTGACAAATCTCACTGAATATTTTGAAAAGGTGACTAAAGTAGTGGACATAGGAATGTCTATGAATGTTGTTTATATGGGCTCCCAGAAGGCATTTGCTAAAGTTTCACATAAAAGATTGTTAACTAAGGTTAACTGACACCACTGAATTGAGGGCAAATCACTGACATGGCTGTGAAAATGTTTGAGTGGCAGGCAACAGGTAGGTACATAAAATGGCAGGATGTGACCAGTGCTGTTCCACAATGATCTGTATTACAGCCTCAATAACTATCAGAATGTATTAATGACTTGGATAATAGCAGAGTTTGCTAATGACACAAAGTTAGACAGTAATGTGGATAGTGTAAATTAAACTATAAAACTACAGGGTGATATTGATAGACCAAGCGAACGGACAAAACTGTAGCAAATGCAGTTTAATATAAGCAAGTGTGAAGTTATCATTTTCTGACTAAAAAAGATTCAATCAAGGTATTTTCTAGATGGTGTGAAGTCATATGTAGTGGATATCCAAAGGATTTGGGGGTTAATGTGCATAGATCTTTAAAATATCATGTAAATAATAGGCAAGCTAATGGAATGCTGGCTTCATACCTCGAACGCTGGAGTGCAAGGATCCAGGACTTATGCTGCAGTTATACAAAATCCTGATTGGACTCCACTTGGAGTACTGCTGACTTCACCTGTGAGAAGTGCACCCAACTCCAGTTCCTCACAGACCATGTTAAGGGAACTGGAACTTTGAAACATTTGGGAGGTTTGAAGAGGTGATAGAGAGGGGTTATAGGGAGGTAGTCACATGTAAGTTACAGGATAAAGGCAGCTGGTGGCTATCAGGAGAGTGAAAGGGAATAGGCTGTCAGTGCAGACGTTCCCTGTGGCCGTTCCTCTCAATATGTACACCGCTTTGGATGATGTTGGTGGGAAGGAGCGACCTACCAAGGTAAAGTCACTGTGACCAGGTCTCAGTGGCTCAGAAGGGAAGGGGCAGAATAGGAAAGTGATAGTGAAAGGAGACTCAGTGGAGGAACAGACAGAAGATTCTGTGTCAAAGGTGAGGACTGCAGATGCTGGAAATCAGAGTCTGGGTTAGAGTGGTGCTGGAAAAGCACAGCAGGTCAGACAGCATCCAAAGAGCAGGAAAGTCGATGTTTCAGGCAAAAGGAATTCCTGATGAAGGGCTTTTTGCCCGAAATGTCGATTTTCCTGCTCCTCGGGTGCTGCCTAGCCTACTGTGCTTTTCCAGCACCACTCTAATCTAGAAGATTCTGTGGTCATGAATGAGACTGCCAGATGGTATACCAGGGTCATGGGTATTCTCGATTTGAGTCTAAGGGGAGGGTGAGCAGTCTAAAGTCGTGGTAAACATTGGTACCAATGACATAGCTAGGAAAAGGGATGAGAACCTGATACGTGAATAAAAGGAGTTAGGTTGGAAGCTAAAAGGCAGGATGAGTAGTAATCTCAGGATTGCTATCCATGCCACAGGCTAATGAGGCTAGAACAGAGTGAGTGCAACTGAACATGTGGCTGCAGCACTGGTGTAGGAGGAATGGCTTCAGATATGTGGATCATTGGGATACTTTCTGGGGAAGGTGGGACCAGTACAAGGAGGACAAGTTGGACCTGAACTGGAGGGGTACCAATAACCTGGGCGGGAGGTTTGCTAGAGTTCTTATGGAGCATTTGAACTAGTTTAATTTAAACTAGGATGGGAACCGGAGCTATGGATCAGAGGGAGGGGTAGCTGGTGAACAGGCAGATTCAGCATGGAGAGAATCTTTTAGGAATGATAGACAGTTGATAGGGCAAAGTTGCAATCAGTGTGATAGGTTGAAGTGTGTCTATTTTAGTGCAAAAAGTATCGGGAATAAGGGTGATGAACTTCGAGCATGGATCAGTACTTGGAGCTATGATGTTGTGACCATTACAGAGACTTGGATATTACAGTGGCCGGAAGTGGTTGGTGGATGATCCAGGTTTTAGATGTTTTAAAAGGAAAAGAGAGGGAGGTAAAATAGGTGAGAGGATGGCATTGCTAATCAGGAATAGTGTCACAGCTGCAGAAAAGGAGGTCGTCGAGAAGGGTTTGTCTACTGAGTCATTATGGGTGCAAGTCAGAAACTGGAAAGGAGCAGTCACTTTATTGGGAGTTGACCCCCCCCGCCAATAGCAACATAGACACTGAGGAGCAGACTGGGAGGCAGATTTTGGAAAAGTGCAAAACTAACAGGGTTGTTGTCATAAGTGATTTCAACTTCCTTAATATTGACTGGAACCTTCTTAGTACAAATAGTTTGGATGGAACAGATTTTCAAGTGCGTCCAGGAAGGATTTCTGACTCATTATGGAGATAGGCCAACTAGAGGGGAGGCCATATTGGATTCGATGCTTGGCAACGAACCAGGTCAGGTGTCAGATCTCTCGGTGGGACAGCATTTCGGTGATAGTGATCACAACTCCCTGACCTTTTCTATACCCATGGCGAGAGATAGGAGCAGACGGTGTTGGAAAGTACTTAATTGGAGGAGGGGGAATTACAGTGCTATTAGACAGGAACTGTGGATCATAAATATGAGCAGATATTCTCAGGGAAATGCACAACACAAATGTGCAAGTTGTTTAGGAAGCATTTGCTGCGAATATTGAACAGACTTGTCCCACAGAGGCAAGGGAGGGATGGTAAGGTGAAGGAACCTTGCATGACAAGAAATGTGGAACATTTAGTCAAGAGGAAGAAGGAAGCCTACTTAAGGAAGCAAGGGTCAGACACGGCTGTAGAGGGTTACACGGTAGCCAGGAAGAAACTGAAGAATGGACTTAGAGAACTAGAAGGGGGCATAAAAAAAGCTTTAGTGGGTTGGATTAAGGACAACCCCAAGACATACCACACTTACATGAGGAAGGAGAGGATGGCCAGAATGAGGGTAGGGCTGGTCAGGGATAGTGGAGGGAACATGTGCCTAGCGTTGGAGGAAGTAGGGGAGGTCCTGAATGAATACTTTGTTAGTGAGAGGGACCTTGTCATTTGTGAGGACAGTGTGAAGCAGGCTGATACACTTGAACAGATTGACGTTAAGGAGGATGTGCTGGAAATTTTGAAAAACATGAGGATAGGTAAATCTTCTGGGCCAGACGGGATATATCAAAGGTTGCAACATGAAGTGAGGGAAGTGATTGCTGCATCTTCGGCAATGATCTTTGTGTCCTCAATGTCCACTGGAATAATTCCAGATGATTGGAGGGTTGCAAATGTTATTCCCCTGTTCAAGAAAGGGAAGAGGGATAATCCTGGGAATTATAGACCAGTCAGTCTTACGTTAGTGATGGGCAAGTTATTGGAGAGGATTCTGAGAGACAGGATTTATGATTATTTGGAAAACCAAAGTTTGATTAGAGATAGTCAGCATACTTTGTGAGGGGCAGGGCATGCCTCACAAACCTTATTAAACTCTTTGAGGATGTGACAAAACACATTGATGAAGGTATAGCAGTGTATGTGGTGTATACGGATTTTAGCAAGGCATTTGGTAAGGTTCCTCATGGCAGGCTCATTCAGAAAGTGAGGAGCCATGGGACATAGGGAAATTTGGCTGTCTGGATACAGAATTGTTGGCTCATAGAAGATAACGATAGATGGAAAGTATTTAGCCTGGACTTGGTGACCAGTGGTGTTCCACAGGGATCTCTTCGGGGACCTCTTTGTGATTTTTATAATTGATTTGGGATGAGAAAGTGGAAGGGTAAGTTAGTAAGTTTGCCGATGACACAAAGGTTGGTAGAATTGTGGATGGTATGGAGGGCTGTTGTAGGATGCAATGGGACATTGACAGGATGCAGAGCTGGGCTGAGAAATGGCAGATGGAGTTGAACCTGGAAAGTGTGAAGTGATTCATTCTGGAAGGTCGAATTTGAATGAAGATTACAGGGTAAAAGGCAGGATTCTTGGCAGTGTGGAGGAAAAGTGAGGTGTGGGGTCTCAGATCCCTCAAAATTGCCACCCAAATCGATAGGGTTGTTAAGAAGGTGTTTTGTGTGTTGGATTTCATTTGCAGGGAAATTGAGTTTAAGAGCCGTGAATTTATGCTGCAGATATATGGAGCCCTCGTTACACTGCACTTGCAATATTGTGTTCAGTTCTGGTCGCCTCATTATAAGACAGATGTGGAAGCTTTACAGAGGGTGCAGAGGATATTTACCAGGATGCTGCCTGAATTGGAGGACGTGTCTTATGAAGAAAGGTTGAGGTATCTAGGGCTTTTCTCATTGGAGCAAAGAAGAATCAAAGGTGACTTGATAGAGATGTACAAGACGTTGAGAGGCATAATTTGGAGATGCAGGTTTTGGTCTGGGATGTACAAAGTTAAAAATCACACAACACCAGGATATAGTCCAACAGGTTTATTTGGAAACACTAGGTTTCAGAGCACTGCTCCTTCATCAGGTGGTTGTGGAGGATAAGATTGTAAGACACAGAATTTACAGCAAAAGTTTGCTATAAATTTGCTATAACACTTTCCAAATATTGACTGGGGAACTATACTTCAAGTATTTTAGATGGGTCAGTGTTAGTTCTATATGTGCAGGAGTATTTCCTGACAGAGTGTGTAGATAGGCCAATATGGGACGAGGCCACAATGGATTTGGTATTGGGTAATGAACACGGTTAGGTGTTAGATTTGGAGGTAGGTGAGCACTTTGGTGATAGTAACCATAATACAGTTATAGAACATACAACAATACAGTGCAGAACAGGCCCTTCGGCCCTTGAAGTTGCACCGACCTGTGGACCTTTCTCAGCTTGTCCCCCTACTTTATCCCAAAATCATCCACGTGCTTATCTAAGGATTGTTTAAATCTCCCTAATGTGGCTGAGTTGACTACCTTAGCAGGTAGGGTATTCCACGCCCTTCCCACTCTCTGTGTAAAGAACTTGCCTCTGACATCAGTCTTAAATCTATCACCTCTCAATTTGTAGTTATGCCCTCTCGTACAAGGTGACATCATCATCCTAGGAAAATGTCTTTCTCTGTCTACCCTATCTAATCCTCTGATAATCCTGTATGTCTCTATCAAATCCCCCCTTATCCTTCTTCTTTCCAATGAAGAAAGACCAAGTCTCTCAGCCTTTCCTCATAAGACCTTCTCTCCAGACCAGGCAACAGCCTGGTAAATCTCCTCTGCACCTTTTCCAATGCATCCACATCCTTTTTGAGACATGAAGGCTCAGTTCAGGTGCTTGAGAGTCACAATTTAGCCAGGAAAGACCGGAAGAGAGAGCGAAGACGGGCCAGGCGGCGACATGAGAAGTGGTTGGATGATAAGATCAAGGAAAACCCTTCGGCTTTCACTAGGTATATCAAGAGTAAATGAATGACTCGATAAGATTAGGGCCAATCTCGGATAATAGTGGGAAGTTATGCATGGAGTCAGAGGAAATAGGGGAGGCGTTAAATGAATATTTTTTGTCAGTATTCACACTGGAAAAAGACAACATTGTCAAGGAGAATACTGAGATACAGGCCACGAGACTAGACAGGATTGAGGGTCACAAGGAGGAGGTCATAGAGATGTACAGCATAGAAAGAGACCCTTCGGTCCAACTCGTCCATACTGACTAGATATCCCAACCTAATCCAGTCCCACTTGCCAGCACCCGGCCCATATTCCTCCAAAACCTTTCCATTCATACACCCATTTAGATGTCTTTTAAATGTTGCAATTGTACGAAGCTCCACCACTTCCTCTGACAGGTCATTCCATACACGCACCACCCTCTGCGTGAAAAAGTTGCCCCTAAGGTCTCTTTTATATCTTTCCCCTTCTTACTCTAAACCTATGCCCTCTAGTTCTGGACTCCCCCACCCCAGGGAAAAGACTTTATCTATTTATCTTTTTCATACCCTTCATGTTTTTATAAACCTCTATAAGGTCACCCCTCAGCCTCCAACGCTCCAGAAAAAAACAACCCCAGCCTATTCGACCTGTCCCGATAGCTCAAATCCTCCAACCTTGGCAACATTTTTGTAAATCTTTTCTGAACCCTTTGAAGTTTCACAACATCTGTCCGATAGGAAGGAGATCAAAATTGCATGCAGTATTCCAAAAGTGGCCTAACCAATGCCCTGTACAGCCATAACATAACCTCCCAACTCCTGTACTCAATATTCTGACCGATAAAGGAAAACATTCATTAACGCCTTCTTCACAATCCTATCTAACTTCGACTCTACTTTCAAAGAGCTATGATCCTGCAATCCAAGGTCTCTTTAGAACATAGAAGATAGAACATAGAAATGTACAGCACAGAACAGGCCCTTCGGCCCACAAGGTTGTGCAGAGGATTATTCCTAATCTAAAATAACCGAACCTACACACCAATCAATTCAGTGCTGTCCATGTGCATGTCCAACAGTCGCTTAAATGTCCCAAATGACTCTGCTTCCACCACCACTGCTGGCAACACACTCCATGCATTCACACCTCCCTGATAAAGAACCTACTTTGAATCTCCTCTATACTTTCCTCCTAACACTTTAAAATTATGACCCCTCGTGCCAGTCAATCCTGCTCATGGGACAAGTCTTGGCTGTCGACTCTATCTATGCCTCACAATATCTTGTATACCACGATCATGTCACCTCTCTTCCTCCTTCTCTCCAGAAAGAAAAGTCTGAGCTTAGTCAACCTCTCTTCATAAAACAAGCCTTCCAGTCCAGGCAACATCTGGTTATCCTTCTTTGCACCCTCTCCAAAGTCTCCGTATCTATACTGTAATAGGGCGACCAGAAATGGACACAATATTCAAAGTGTGATCTCACCAGGGACTTGCAGAGCTGCAGCAAAACCTCGCAGCACTTAAACTCCATCTCCCTGTTAATGAAAGCCAAAACACCATATGCTTTCTTAATAACCTGATCCACTTGGGTGGCAACTTTGAGGAATCTATGCACTTGAACACCAAGATCCCGCTGTTCCTCCACACTGCCAAGAACCTGTATTTAATCCCATATTCAGCACTCGATTTCAGCCTTCCAAAATACATCACTTCACATTTATCCAGGTTGAACTCCATCTGCCATTTCTCAGCCAGGACTGAGTGTACAGTTCTGGTCGCCATATTTTGGGAAGGATGTTGAAGTATTGGAAAAGGCACAGAGGAGATTTACCAGGATGTTGCCTGGTCTGAAAGGAAGGTCTTATGAGGAAAGGCTGAGAGACTTGGGTCTGTTCTCATTGGAAAGAAGAAAGCTTAGAGGGGATTTGATAGAGACATACAAGATGATCAGAGGATTAGATAGGGTAGACAATGAAAGTTTTTTCCCAAGGATGATGACGTCAGCTTGTACGAGTGGACATATGAGGGGTGATAGATTTAAGACATATGTCAGAAGCAGGTTCTTTACTCAGAGTGGTAAGGGCGTGAAATGCCCTACCTGCCAATGTAGTCAACTCAGCCGCATTTGGGAGATTAAACAATCCTTGGATAAGCACATAGATGATGATGGGAAAGTGTAGGGGGACGAGCTGAGAATAGTTCACAGGTCGGTGCAACATCGAGGGCCGAAGGGCCTGTTCTGCGCTGTATTGTTCTATGTTCTGCATCCTAACAACATTGCGGTGCAGCCTGCAATAGCCTTTGATACTATCAACGGCACCTCCAACATTTGTGTCATCGGCAAATTTACAATCCCACCCCTCAACCTCCTCATCCAAGTCATTTATAAAAACTACAAAGAGCAAAGGCCCAAGAACAGAGCCCTGCGGGACACCACTCAACACTGATCTCCAGGCAGAATACTTTTCCTCTACTACCATTCTCTACCTTCTGTCAGCTAACCAATTCTGAATCCAGACAGCCAAATCTCCCAGTATCCCATATCTCCTGACTTTATGAATGAGCCTACCATGGGGAACCCTATGAAATGCCTTGCTGAAGTCCATATACACCATGAAGGAGAAAGTGAGGTCTGCAGATGCTGGAGATCAGAGCTGAAAATGTGTTGCTGGAACAGCGCCGCAGGTCAGGCAGCATCCAGGGAACAGGAGAATCGACGTTTCGGGCATAAGCCCAATTCCTGAAGAAGGGCTTATGCCCGAAACGTTGATTCTCCTGTACCCTGGATGCTGCCTGACCTGCGGCGCTGTTCCAGCAACACATTTTCAGCCATATACACCATATCCACTGCCCGACCTTCATCGAACTGTCTCGTCACCTCCTCAAAGTTCTCAATAAAATTTGTGAGGCATGACCTGCCACTCACAAAGCTATGCTGACTGCCTTTAATCACGCTATGCATTTCCAAATAGCCATAAATCCTATCCACCAGAATTCTTTCCAAAACCTTGCTGACCACAGACGTAAGACTGACTGGTCTGTAGTTGCCAGGTATTTCCCTATTCCCTTCTTGAGAAGAGAAACAACATTCGCCTCCCTCCAATCCTCCGGTACGACTCCTGTGGAGAGTAAGGAAGCAAAGATCTTCGCTATCAACTTAGCAAACTCCATTCTCGCTTCCCGGAACAATCTAGGATAAATCTGGTCTGATCCTGGGGACTTATCAATTTTGTCAAAATTTCCTGCACATCAATTTCATCAATCTTGATCTGTTCAAGCCTGTTTCCCCTACCCTCAAAGTTCTCATTCACAACAAGGTCCCTTTCCTTCACGAAAACCGAAGCAAAAAACTTATTTAGGGCTTCCCCTATCTGCTCAGACTCCACACACAAATTCCCTATGCTATCCCTTATCGGCCCTACCTTCTCCCTAATCATTCTCTTATTCCTCGCGTATGAGTAAAATGCCTTTGGTTCTCCCTAATCCTTCCTGCCAAGCCTTTCTCGTGCCTTCTCCTGGCTGCCTCAGTCCATTTCTGAGCTCCTTTCTAGCAAGCCTGTAATCGTCTAAAGCTGCGTTAGAGCCTTGCTTCTTCCACCTTATGTAAGCTGTCTTCTTCCTTTGTTCAGCAACACTCCCTAGGACCTTACCATTAAGTGTATAAGTCCTGCTAAGATTTGTTTTCCCAAAATGTAGCACCTCTCATTTATCTAAATTAAACTCCATCTGCCACTTCTCTGCTCATTGGCTCATCTGATTAAGATCCCGTTGTAATTTGAGGTAATATTCTTCGCTGTCCACAACACCTACAATTTTAGTGTCACCTACAAACTAACTAACCATACCTCTTGTGCTCACATCCAAATCCCAGCACCAGTCCTTGTGGCACTCCACTGCTAACACTTGATAACACTGCTAACACTTGATAAGGAATAGCATTACAGCTGTACTGAGGACGGATATTCCCGGAAATAAATCCAGGGACATTTTTTGGGTGGAACTGAGAAATAAGAAGGGGATGATCACCTTATTGGGATTGTATTAAGGTCCCCCTAATAGTCAGCAGGAAATTGAGAAACAAATTTGTGAGGAGATCTCAGTTATCTGTAAGAATAATAGGATCTCTAATAATGAAAAACAAACCTTCATCACTACCCT
This sequence comes from Chiloscyllium plagiosum, assembly GCF_004010195.1. Taxonomy (NCBI): domain Eukaryota; kingdom Metazoa; phylum Chordata; class Chondrichthyes; order Orectolobiformes; family Hemiscylliidae; genus Chiloscyllium; species Chiloscyllium plagiosum. The sequence continues at coordinate 84,258,565 of NC_057722.1, read as the reverse complement.
CTGTCTTCTACCTTTGAGTCAGTTCTGTATCCAAATGGCTAGTTCTCCCTGCATACTGTCTCTGGACTCTTGTTATCTCATTTCTGAAGGTTTCCCATTTTCCAGTCATCCTTTTACCAACAAACATCTGCCTCTAATCAGCTTTTGAAAGTTCTTGCCTAATACCATCAAAGGTAGAAGACAGAGGGTAGAAGACAGAGGGTAGTGATGAAGGTTTGTATTTCATTATTAAAGATCCTATTATTCTTACAGATAACTGAGATCTCCTCACAAATTTGTTTCTCAATTTCCTGCTGACTATTAGGGAGACCTTAATACAATCCCAATAAGGTGATCATCCCCTTCTTATTTCTCAGTTCCACCCAAAAAATGTCCCTGGATGTATTTCCGGGAATATCCGTCCTCAGTACAGCTGTAATGCTATTCCTTATCAAGTGTTAGCAATTCTCCAAAGTGTGAAAACAGATAGGTCACAGGGGCCAGATGGGATTTTTCCTAGGATTCTCTGGGAAGGCAGGGAGGAGATTGCAGAGCCTTTGGCTTTAATCTTTATGTCATCATTGTCCACAGGAACAGTGCTGGAACACTAGAGGATAGCAAATGCTGTCCCCTTGATCAAGAAGGGGAGCAAAGACAATCCTGGTAATTATAGACCAGTGAGTCTTACTTCAGTTGTGGGTAAGGAGTTGGAAAAGATTATAAGTGATAGGACTTAATTAGCAAGAAAGGAATACATTGATTAGGGATAGTCAATATGGTTTTGTGAAGGGTAGGTCGTGCCTCACAAACCTTATTGAGTTCTTTGAGAAGGAGACCAAACAGATGGACGAGGGTAAAGCCGCTGATGTGGTGCATATGGATTTTAGTAAGGCGTTTGATAAGGTTCCCCGTGTTGGGCTACAGCACAAAATATGGAGGCATTGGATTGAAGGTGCTTTAGCGGTTTGGATCAGAAATTAGCTAGCTGTAATAAGATAGAAGGGTGCTGATTAATGGGAAATGTTCATCCTGGAGTTCAGGTACTAGTGGGGTACCGCAAGGATCTGTTCTGGGGCCACTACTGTTTGTCATTTTTACAAATGAGCTGGTGAACATAGAGATCTCGGTGGTGTCCATGTACATAGATCACTAAGACTTCCCACCCAGCTTGATAGGGTTCTTAGGAGGCATGATTTGAGAGTGTGTTGCTGGAAAAGCACAGGTCAGGCAGCATCCGAGGAGCAAGTAAGTCAACATTTTGGGTTGGAGCCCTTCATCAGGAATGAACAAAGAAAAAAGAAAATTTACAGCCCAGGAACAGGCCGTTCAGCCCTCCAAGTCTGAGTTGATCCAAATGTACCATCTAAACCTGTTGGTCAATTCATAAACATCAATTCCATCATCCCTCTGCCCCCCACCTACTCATGAAACTGTCCGGACGCATCTTAAATGAATCTACCGTGCCTGCCTCTACCACCTCTGCTGGCAATTCGTTCCAGACACCCACCACCCTGGGCATAAGGTGTGTTAGTTTTTATAAGTAGAGGGATTGAGTTTTGGAGCCGTGAGGTCATGCTGCAACTGTACAAAACTCTAGTGCGGCCACACTTGGGAGCATTGCATACAGATCTGGTCACCGCATTAAAGAGTAATAGAGATGTACAGCATGGAAACAGACCCTTTGGTCCAATCTGTCCATGCCATGTCTGTGATCATATCCCAACCCAATCTAGTCCCACCTGCCAGCACCCGGCCCATATCCCTCCAAACCCTTCCTATTCATATACCCATCCAAATGCCTCTTAAAAGTTGCAATTGTACCAGCCTCCACGACATCCTCTGGCAGCTCATTCCATACATATACCACCCTCTGCGTGAAAAAGTTGCCCCTTAGGACTCTTTTATATCTTTCCCCTCTCACGCTAATCCTATGCCCTCTAGTTCTGGACCCCGATCCAGGGAAATGACTTTGTCTATTTATCCTATCCATTCCCCTCATAATTTTGTAAACCTCTATAAGGTCACCCCTCAATCTCTGACACTCCAGGGAAAACAGCCCCCGCCTGTTCAGCCTCTCCCTATAGCTCAAATCCTCCAACCCTGGCAACATCCTCGTAAATCTTTTCTGAACCCTTTCAAGTTTCACAACATCTTTTCGATAGGAAGGAGACCAAAATTGCATGCAATATTCCAACAGTGGCCTAACCAATGTACTGTACAGCCGCAACATGACCTCCCAACTCCTGTACTCAATACACTGACTAATAAAGGAAAGCATACCAAATGCCTTCTTCACTATCCTATCTACCTGTGATTCCACTTTCAAGGAGCTATGAGCCTGCACTCCAAGACTTCTTTGTTCAGCCACACTCCCGAGGACTTTACCATTAAGTGTATAAGTTCTGCTAAGATTTGCTTTCCCAAAATGCAGCACCTCGCATTTATCTGAATTAAACTCCATCTGCCACTTCTTAGCCCATTGGCCCATCTGGTCAAGATCCTGTTGTAATCTGAGGTAACCCTCTTCGCTGTCCACTACACCTCCAATTTTGGTGTCATCTGCAAACTTACTAACTGTACCTCTTATGCTCACATCCAAATCATTTATGTAAATGACAAAAAGTAGAGCATTAATTGGCGATGCCTTCCTATGAGTGTCATACGGACAATATTTCTAAAAACCGAAATCCACATCTGCAAAATAATTGTCTCATGTTAAACTCTCTTCCGCTTTTGTGTGCAGCTCTCAAATCACACATTGAATCTTGCTTGATGGAGGCCCAAATTAAAGAACTGGGTGAGCTTGGCTCTCCTCACTTGTTGCAGACTCAACAGTTCAGCCATTATAAGCATGCTGCCAGCAGTTAGGTTTCATTGATAGTCTAGCCTGTGCATGACAAATATTGTGAGCTCTGGGAGGCACATTCAGCAATGTGGTGACTTCACGGTTAACATAAAAACATAGAAAGTTTGAGCATGAGTAGGCCATTTGGCCCTTTGAGTCTATTTTGCCGCTCAAGATAATCATGCTGATCATCCACCTCAATACACTGTTCCCTCTTTGTCCCCATACCCTTTAGCCCTAAGAACTGTATGACATTTGTAACTGTAGGAATAACAGCAAAATGGACTATTATCTAAATGGGGAAAAATTGCAGCATGCTGCTGTGCAGATGGACCAGCTCATTCCATACACCCTCTGTGTGAAAAAATTGCCTCTTAGGTCCCTTTTATATCATGCCCCTCTCACCTGAAATCTATGCCCTCTAGTTCTCGACTCCCCCA
>NC_057722.1:84234779-84252201 GCF_004010195.1 Chiloscyllium plagiosum | reverse complement strand
CGACCACGTCGGGGGGGAAATTGCGGTCCTTCCCCTGCAACCGCAGGAGGTGCAGGACTTGCGCCCACACCTCCCCTCTCACCTCCCTCCAAGGCCCCAAAGGAAACTTCCATATCCGCCACAGATTCACCTGTACCTCCACACATATCATCTATTGCGTCCTTTGCACCCGATGTGGCCTCCTCTATATTGGGGAGACAGGCCGGCTACTTGCGGAGCGTTTCAGAGAACACCTCTGGGACACCCGGACCAACCAACCCAACCACCCTGTAGCTCAACATTTCAATTCCCCCTCCGACTCCACCAAGGATATGCAGGTCTTTGGATTCCTCCATCGTCAGACCACAGCGAAACGATGGTTGGAGGAAGAACGCCTCATCTTCCGGCTAGGGACCCTCCAACCACAAGGGATGAACTCGGATTTCACCAGTTTCCTCATTTCCCCTCCCCCCAGCCTGTCTCAGTCAAATCCATCAAATTCAGCACCGCCTTCCTAACCTGCAATCTTCTTCCCGACCTCTCCGCCCCCGCCCCAGTCTGACCTATCACCCTCACCTTGACCTCTTTCCACCTATCACATTTCTGACGCCCCTCCCCCAAGTCTCTCCTCCCTACCTTTTATCTTAGCCTGCTGGACAAACTTTCCTCATTCCTGAAGAAGGGCTTATGCCCGAAACGTCGATTCTCCTGTTCCCTGGATGCTGCCTGACCTGCTGCACTTTTCCAGCAACACATTTTCAGCTCTGATCTCCAGCCCTCACTTTCTCATCGAAGGAATGTCGTACGAGGAAAGGCTGAGGGACTTGAGGCTATTGGCATTGGAGAGAAAAAGGTTGAGTGGTGGCTTAATTCAATTATATAAGCTAATCAGAGGGTTAGACAGAGTGGACAGTATGAGTCTTTTTTCCTTGGATGGTGATGACTAGCACAAGGAGACATAACTTAAATTGAGAGGTGACAGATGTCAGAGGTAATTTCTTTATTCAGAGAGTGGAAAGGGCGTGGTATGGCTTCCTGCAACAGTAGTAGACTCGCCAACTTTAAGGGCATTGGATAAGCATATGGATGAAAATGGAATAGTGTATGATCAATGGGCTTCAGATTGGTTTCACAGGTCGGTGCAACATCGAAGGCTGAAGGGACTGTACTACACTATAATGTTCTAACTCCCTGTTATTACTGGGCTCCATTCACCTGTCATTACCTTGCCCTATATCCCTATTATTATTGGGCTGTAATCCCCTGGCATTGCTGGGTCTTAGTCCCCTGTTATTGATCAGATTCCCTACAGTGTGGAAACAGGCCCTCCAGCTCAACAAGTCCACACCGACCCTTTGAAGAGTAACTCACCCAGACCCATTTTCCTCTGACTAATGCATCTAGCACTATGGGCAATTTACCATGGCCAATTCACCTGACCTGCACAACTTTGGATTGTGGGAGGAAACCCACACAGACATGAGGAGAATGTGCGCACTCCACACAGTCACCCAAGGCTAAGAATCGAACCTGGGACCCTGGTGCTGTGAGGCAGCAGTGCTATCCACTGAGCCACCATGCCACCCCAGGTCCTATTCTCCTGTTATTACTGGGTCCTATTCTCTTGTTATTATTGGGCCCTATTCCACTGTTAAATCTAGGTCCTTTTCCCCTGTTCTTACTTGGACCTATTCCAGGGTGGCATGGTGGCTCAGTTATTAGCATTGCTACCTCATAGCACCAGGGACCTGGGTTCGATTCCTGCCTCGGGTAACTATCTGTGTGGAGTTTGCACATTCTCCTGCGTCTGCGTGGGTTTACTCCCATAGTCCAAAGTGAATTGACCATGCTAAATTGCTATAGTGTTAAGGGATATGTAGGTGCATTAGTCAGGAGTAAATATAGGAAATGGGTCTGGGTGGGTTACTCTTCGGAAAGTCAGTGTGGTCTTGTTGGGCTAAAGGGCCTGTTTCCATATTTCAGGGAATCTAATCTATTCCCCAGTTAGTACTGGGGCCTATTCTCTGTTATGACTGGGTCCTATTCCCCTGTTAGCACTAGGTTATTTTCTCCTGTTACTATTGGGATCTATTCTCTGTTGTGACTAGTTCCTATTCCCCTGTTATTACTCGGTCCTATTCCCCTGATGTTCCTGGGACGGCTCGGCACATTGCCCGGTTACTATCCCGCTGTTGTTGAATGTTTTCTCTCGGATCCACCCATTCCCCGCCCTGTCTCCAGCATTATTTCCTGGTCAGACCCACAGCCAGTGCCGCTCCCAGGATCCAGCTTCACCTCACTGCCAGTGTCGGATCCCTGCAGATCCCGATCGACACCATCCCGGATTCCCCAATGTCTACCGGGGGCTCCGAGCCGGAGGACAGCTCCCTGAAGCGCCGTTATTCCGAGCTCTTCTCGCGGCTCGATGTGAACCGGGACGGCCGCGTCGATGTCTCCGAAATACGGGCAGCACTTCAGGCTCGGGGCCTGCACCTCGAGCCCGAGGCCCAGCAGGTGGGGAGCCTGGAAACTGCCGGTGGGGGTGGGGAAGGTGGAATCCGCGGGTGTGGGGGTGCCTGAAAACCGGGGCAGGGTGTGAATGCAATTTGGGGCCGAAAACGGTAACTTGGTGCCGATTCGTCAGAGAGAGTGACAACTCACAAAGGGGTTTCCCCTGGTAACGGGCAGGGCGGTTCCCCTGGTAACGGGCAGGGTGGTTCCCCTGGCAACGGGCAGGGCGATTCCCCTGGTCATTGGGGAGGTCCCCTGGTAACGGGCAGGGCGGTTCCCCTGGTAACGGGCAGGGTGGTTCCCCTGGCAACGGGCAGGGCGATTCCCCTGGTCATTGGGGAGGTCCCCTGGTAACGGGCAGGGCGGTTCCCCTGGTCATTGGGGAGGTCCCCTGGTAACGAGCAGGGCGGTTCCCCTGGTCACTGGGGAGGTCCCCTGGTAACGGGCAGGGCGGTTCCCCTGGTAACGAGCAGGGCGGTTCCCCTGGTCATTGGGGAGGTCCCCTGGTAACGGGCAGGGCGGTTCCCCTGGTAACGGGCAGGGCGGTTCCCCTGGTCATTGGGAAGGTCCCTTGATAACGGGCAGGGCGGTTCCCTTGGTAATGGGTAGTGCGGTTCCCCTGGCTATGAGCAGGCAGCCCACCTGGTAACGAACATGGTGGTCCCCTGGTAATAGGCAGGGCAGTTCCCTGATAATGGACCAGTAGGTTCCCCTGGTGATGGGCAGGGAGGTTCCCCCAGTAACAGACAGGGAGGTACCCCTGGTAATGAGCAGGGTGACCCCCTGATAATGGACTGGGAGGTTCCCCGGTGCTGGACAGAGAGCTTCGGCCGGTGACAGGCAGGGAGGTTCCCCCCTGTGACAAACAAGGAGTATCCCTGGTAACGGGCAGGGAGTATCCCCAGTAATTGACAGGGAGCGTATTCCTGTGCAATTTGTGAATGCGGGTTCCCTCCAAAGCCTGCCTTTCACCTTTATCCTTCTAAACACTTCAGTCCTTGTGGAGATGAAGTCCCATCTTCACCTTGAGAATACCCTCCATTGTGCTATGTAGCACTATCACCGTGCTAAATGGAATAGACTTTGAACAGATCTACCAACTGAAGACTGGGCATCCATAGAACATTACAGAGCAATACAGGCCCTTCGGTCCTCATGTTGCACCGACCTGTGAAACCAATCTGAAGCCCATCGAACCTACACTATTCCATTTGCATCCATATGTCTGTCCAATGACCATTTAAATACCCTTAAATTTGGCAGGCCTACTGCTGTTGCAGGCAGGGAGTTCCATGCACCTACTACTCTGAGTAAAGAAACTATCTCTGACATCTGTCCTATATCCATCACCCTCAATTTAAAGTAATGGCCTGACATAACCCCATTCAACCATTACCATCAAGCTGGGCGATCAACCCTGATGCAATGGAGAGTGCAGGAGAGCATGACAGGAACAGCACTAGGCATACCTGAAGATGAGATGTTAACCTAGTGAAGCCACTAAACAGGACTACTTGCATGCCAAACAACATAAACATCAAGTGGTAGACAGAGTTGAGTGATCCTACAACCAACAAATCAGATTTAAGCTGTGTATGTCCTGAAACATATAGTCGTGAATGGTGATAGACATTAAACAACTCACTGGAAGAGGCGGCTCCACAAATATCCCCATCTTCAATGATGGAGGAGCCCAGCAAATCAGTGCAAAAGATAAGGCTGAAGCATTTGCAACAATCTTGAGCCAATCGTGCCGAGTGGATGTTCCATCTCAGCCTCCTCCGATGATCCACAGCATTATAGTTACCAGTCTTCAGCCAATTCGATTCACTTCATGTGATGTCAAGAAATGGTTGGAGGCACTAGATACTACAAAGACTATGGGCTCTGACAACATTCTAGCAATAGTACTGAAGACTTGCGCTCCAGAACTTGCCGGCTCCCTACCCAAGCTGTTCCAGTACAGTTACAACACTGGCATTTACCTGACAATGTGGAAAATTGCCCAGGTATGTTCTGCAGATACAAAACAGGTCAAATCCAAAATGGCCAGTTACCGCCCCACCAGTCTATTCTCGATTATCGGTAAAGTGATGGAAGGTGTCATCAGCAGTCCTATCAAGCAGTACCTGCTCAGCAATACTCTGCTCAGTGATGCCCAGTTTGGGTTTCACCAACTCCTGACCTCATTACAGCCTTGGATCAAACGTGGACAAAACAGGTGAATTCAAGAGGGGAGGGGAGAGTGACAGCCCTAGACATCAAGACTACATTTGAATGAGTGTGACTTCAAGGAGCCCAAGCAAAACTGGAATCGATGGGTATCGGGGGTAAGCTCTCCGCTGGTTAGAGTCATACCTGATACGTAGGAAGATGGTCATGGTTGTTGGAGGTCAGTCATCTTAGCTCCAGGACATCTCTGTAAGAGTTCCTCAAGGTAATATCTTAGGCCCAACCATCTTTAGCTGCTTCATCAATGACCGTCTCTTCATCAGAAGGTCAGAAGTGGGGATGTGCAATCGTCAGTGTGCAATGTTCAACAACATTCCTGACTCTTCAGACACTGAAACAATCTGTGTCCAAATGCAACAAGATATGGACAATGTCTAGGATTGAGCTGACAAGTGGCAAGTAACATTTGCGCCACACAAATGCCATGCTATGACCATCACCAATAAGAGACAATCTGACCACCATCCCTTGACATTCCGCGGTGTTACCATCACTGAATCCTGCACTATCAACATCCTGGAATGATTTGGAGATGCCGGTGTTGGACTGGGGTGTACAAAGTTGAAAATCAACAGGTTTGGACTATAGCCTGGTGTTGTGTGATTTTTAACTTTGAACATCCTGGAAGTTATCATTGATTAGAAACTGAATTGGACTCACCATATAAATGCAGTGGTTGCAAGAGCAGTTCAGAGGTTAAGAATACTGTGGTGAGTAACTCACTTCCTGATTCCTCAAAGCTTGTCCACCATCCAAAAGGCACAATTCAGGAGTGTGATCGAATACTCCCCACTTGCCTGGATGAGTGCAGCCTCAACAAACGCAACGTCATCCAGGACAAAGCAGCCTGCTTGATTGGCACCACATCCACAAAATCCACTCCCAATGCTCAGTAGCAGCAGTGTGTACGATATATAAGATGCACTGCAGAAATTCACCAAAGGTCCTCAGACAGCACCTTCCAAACCCACGATCACATCTACCTAGAAGGATAAGGGAAGAAGGTACATTGGAACTCCAGGATCTTCAAGTTCCCTCCAGGTCACTCACCATCCTGACTTGGAAATATATTGTCATTTCTTCACTGTTGCTGGATCAAAATCCTGGAATTTCCTCCTTAATGGCATAGTGGGTAAACCTATAGTGGGTAAACCACCTTCTCAAGGGGCAACTAGGATCAGGCAATAAATGCTAGCCAGCCAGCGACACTCCCATCCAACAAAAAAAATGAATAAATTTAAAAAAGCACCCTCTCTGCCATCCCTCCTCTCCCTGTTAAACACAAGGAAAGGACTGCGAATGCTGTAAAACCTAGCAGGCCTGGCAGAATCTGTGGAGAGAAAGTAGACTTAATCATACAATCCCAACTATGTGGAAGCAGACCATTTAACATCAAGTCCACACTGACCCTCTGATGAACATAACCCTATGCCTATAACCCTGCATTTACCATGGCTAATCCACCTCACCTGCACATGGAGTCATAGAGATATACAGCATGAAGACAGATCCTTTAGTCCAGCTCATCCATGCCAACCAGATATTCTAAACTAATCTAGTCCCCTCTGCCAGCACTTGGCCCATATCCCTCTAACCCTTCCTATTCATAAATCCATCCAGGTGCCTTTAAATGCTGTAATTGTACCAGCCTCTACCACTTCCTCTGGCAACTCATTTCCATACATTTACCACCCTCTGTGTGAAAATGTTGCTCCTTAGGTCCCTTTTAAATTTTTCCCATCTCACCTTAAATCTATGGCTTTCTAGTTCCGGACTCCCCCACCCCAGGGAAAAGACCAGTCTATTTACCCTATCCATCCTCATCATGATTTTAGATAGATAGATTACTTAGTGTGGAAACAGGCCCTTTGGCCCAACAAGTCCACACCGATCCTCTGAAGAGCAACCCACCCAGACCCATTCCCCTACATTTACCCCTTCATTTGACACTACGGGCAATTTAGCATGGCCAATCCACCTAACCTGTACATTTGTGGACTGTGGGAGGAAACCGGAGCACACAGAGGAAACCCATGCAGGCATGGGGAGAATGTGCAAACTCCACACAGACAGTGCCACTGGTCCCGTAACATTGACTCTACTTTCCCTCCAGATGCTGCCAGATGTGTAGTTTTTCCAGCAATTTCTGTTTGTGTTCATCTCTACCTACCTCTGCTTTCTCCCGTCCTTCATCCCAGCCCTCCCTGCCCCCACTACACAATTCACCCCACCCCCCCCAAATCAAAACCTTGAATGATGCTGCAAAAAAAAAGGCAGTGTTCATCATTGCAGTGTCTCTGTGGAAGAGCTTCCACAGCGACATTGGATCAAATATCCTCTTTTTGTCTAGAATTCTTGATTCTCAACCAATTAGCACAAGTGGACACATGATCCTTCCTATATTGTACAGTCTATTAGATATTGTACATCTAATTTTTCATTCACCAGTTTATTACATTTTGTTTTTGACACAGAAAATATTTCGTTCTGCGGGCAAAGAAAATAGCAACCAACTGGACTTTGCAGAGTTTAGTAACTATCTCCGAAACCATGAGAAGAAACTTAAACTGGCCTTCAAGAGTTTAGATAAAAATAATGATGGTCAGTATTATTATATCTTTCCACAAAAGAAATACACCTATTAAATCTCTTAGGGTGGTAGTCTGTCACTTTCTCTATCCCTCAGACTTGTACAGTGTGGCACTCTGTCCTATGTTGTGTGTTACTATCCATACCCCTCATCTTGCACAATGTCTCTCTTTCTCTCCCCGTGTGCCCCTCAGTCTTGCACAGTGTATCTCTCTCCTTGTATCCCTCAGTCTTGTGCAGTCTCTCTCTCATTATACTCATCAGTCTTGTGCAGTATCACTCTCTCTACCTGTACACCTATCTGGTGCAGTGTCTTCCTCCCTGTACTTCTCAGTCTTGGACAGTATTTCTCTGTGAGGACTGCAGATGCTGGAGATCAGAGTCGAGAGTGTGGTGCTGGAAAAGCACAGCTGGTCAGGCATCATCTGAGGAACAGGACAATTGATGTTTCGGGCATAAGCCCTTCAGCAGGAGTGAGGCTTGTGGGCCGTGGACTGAACGATAAATGGGAGGGTGTGGGGCTGGGGGGCAAGGTAGCTGGGAATGTAATAGGTAGATGAAGGTGGGAGTGATGGTGATAGGTTGGAGAGGAGGGTGGAGCAGATAGATGGGAAAGATGATGGACAGGTCAGGAGGGCGGTGCGGAGTTGTAGGCTTGGGACTGGGTTAAGGTGGGGGGGAGGAGAAATGAGGAAACTGGTGAAATCCACATTAATCCCATGTGATTGCAGGGTCACAAGGCAGAAGATGAGGCGTTCTTTCTCCAGGCGTTGGCTGGTTAGGGTTTGGTGATGGAGGAGGCCCAGGACCTGCATGTCCTTGGTGGAGTGAGAGGGGGAGTTGAGGTGTTCAGTCACAGGGTGTTGGGGTTGGTTGGTGCAGGTGTCCCAGAGGTGTCCTCTGAAACTATCCGCAAGTTGGTGTCTTGTCTCCCTGATGTAGAAGAGACCACATCAAGTGCAACAGATACAATAGATGACATTTGTGGAGGTGCAGGTAAATTACTGTCAGATGTGGAAGGATTCTTTGGGGCCTTGGATGGATATGAGAGGTGAAGGTTTTGCACTTCCTGCAGTGGCAGGAGAAGGTGCTGGGAGTGGGATGAGGCCGTGGATCTGACAAGGGAGTCGCGGAGGGAATGGTCTCTCTGGAACACTGGGGAGGGCACTATATCCCAAGTGGTTGGGTCTGTTTGTAGATAGCAGAAATGGCAGAGGATGATGCAATGTATATAGAGGTTATTGGGATGGGAGGTGAGGATCAGATGGTTTCTGTCCTTGCTGCATTGGGTGGGGTGGGGTACAAGAGCGGAGATGTGGGAAGTGGAGGAGATGCACTGGAGGGCATCGTCGACCATATGGGACGGGAAATTGCAGTCTTTGTAGAAGGAGGCCATCTGGGATTTTCTATGGTGGAACTGGTCATTCTGGGAACAGATGCAGTGGAGGCACAGGAATTGGGAATAAGGGATATCATTTTTACGGAGGCAGGGTGGGCAGAGGTGTAATCCAGGTAGCTGTGGGAGTCCATGGGTTTGTAGTAGACGTCTGTGGTTAGTCGGTCGCTGGAGATGAAGAGGTCCAGGAAGGGGAGGGAGGTGTCCAAGATGGTCTAGGTGAATTTGAGGTCAGGGTGAAAGGTGTTAGTGAAGTTGATGAACTGTTCAACATCCTCATGGGAGCACAAGGTAGTGCCAATACAGTCATCAATCTAGCGGAGGAAAGATGAGGAATGGTGCTGGTGTAGCTGCAGAAGATGGACTGTTCCACGTACCCGACAAAAAGACAGGCATAGCTGGGGCCCATATGGTGCCCATGGCTACCCCTTTGGTTTGGAGGAAGTGGGAGGATTGGAAGGAGAAGTTGTTAAGGGTGAAGACCAGTTCAGCCAGGCGGGTGAGGGTGTCAATGGAAGGACAGCATGAGAGGAGGAAATGGAGGACTTGGAGGCTTTCGTCATGGTGGATAGATGCATATAGGGACTTGATGTCCATGGTGAAGATAAGAGGTAGGGGGCCAGGGAAACGAAAGTCTTGGAGGCGGTGAGGGGCATGGGTGGTGTTCTGAACGTAGCTGGGGTGTTCCTGGACTACAGAGGACATGGCGGTGTCAAGGTACACAGAGATGAGTTCATTGGGACAAGAGCAGGCTGAGACAATGGGTCGACCGGGGAGGTCAGGTTTGTGATCCTTGGTAGGAGGTAGAATCGGGCAGTGCAGGATACACAGACGATGAGGTTGGACGCGATGGTTGGGAGGCCAACCAATCCCACCGCCCTGTCTCTGAACACTTCATCTCCCCCTCACACTCCACCAAAGATTTGCAGGTACTAGGCCTCCTCTATTGCCAAACACTAACCACCCGATGCCTGGAGGAAGAGCGCCTCATCTTCCGCCTTGGCACCCTGCAACCACAGGGGATTAATGTGGATTTCACTAATTTGCTCATTTCCCAGTCCCAAGCCTCCAACTTGGCACCACCCTCTTGACTTGTCCATCGTCTTTCCCATCTCTCCGCTCCACCATCCTGTCCAACCTATCACCTTTCTCTCACCTTTATTTATCAGCCCACCCAGCCCATAAGCCTCATTCCTGATGAAGTGCTTATGCCGAAAACCTCTGTTCTCCTGCTTCTCAGATGTTGCCTGACCTGCTGTGCATTTCTAATATTTCTCTCTCCCTGTATCCCTTAGTTCTGCACATTGTGTGTCTCTGCCTGTACTCCTTAGTTTTGCACAGTGTCTCTCTCTCTCTCTCTCTCTCTCCATGTACCACTTAGTCCTGAATAGTGTGTTTCTCACTACCACCAGTCCTAAACAGGATGATTCCTTTTGTTTGGGTATTTCATTGAAACACTGTTTTATCCTTTTAGGGAAGATTGATGCTGCTGAGATTGTTGAGTCTCTTAAGTCACTGGGAATGAATATCAATCTTAAAAAAGCAGAAAAGATTCTTCAGAGGTGAGCAGTTGTGATAAAGTTTCTCCCTATTTTATTCGTTATTGTGTTTCCTTGATGATGGCATCTTGTTTGCATGCTGTCCAATGAATCAAGAACATTCTGTGATTTAAATTATTGTTAAAATGATATGCCCCACCCCAAGTTTCCATGTTCAGGTTGAGGAGAACTGCCCTCTTAAGTGATTAGCGACAGAATGAGACAGCACAGAGGAACATCAGTTGGTCCCTGTGACTGCGCCAGGTCTCTGCCAGTGCCACCCAATGGAGTCCCTTTGCCTGCTTTGGCCCCACATCCCTATGTTTTTTTCTTCAACTAATTGAAAGTGGATAAATCCCCAGGACCTGATCAGGTGTACCCGAGAACTCTGTGGGAAGCGAGAAAAGTGATTGCTGGGCCTCTTGCTGAGATATTTGTATCATCAATAGTCACAGTAGATGTGATCTATATGGACTTCAGTAAGGCATTCGACAAGGTTCCCCGTGGGAGACTGATTAGCAAGGTTAGATCTCATGGAATACAGGGAGAACTAGCCATTTGGATACAGAACTGGCTCAAAGGTAGAAGACAGAGGGTGGTGGTGGAGGGTTGTTTTTCAGACTGGAGGCCTGTGACCAGTGGAGTGCCACAAGAATCGGTGCTGGATCCTCTACTTTTTATCATTTACATAAATGATTTGGATGCGAAAATAAGAGGTACAGTTAGTAAGTTTGCAGATGATACCAAAATTGGAGGTGTAGTGGACAGCGAAGAGGGTTACCTCAGATTACTATAGGATCTGGACCAGATGGCCAATGGGCTGAGAATGGCAAATGGAGTTTAATTCAGATAAATGCGAGGTGCTGCATTTTGGGAAAGCAAATCTTAGCAGGACTTATACACTTAATGTAAGGTCCTCGGGAGTGTTGCTGAACAAAGAGACCTTGGAGTGCAGGTTCATATCTCCTTGAAAGTGGAGTCGTAGGTAGATAGGATAGTGAAGAAGGCGTTTGGTATGCTTTCCTTTAATAGAGTATTGATTACAGGAGTTGGAGGTCATGTTGCGGCTGTACAGGACATTAGTTAGGCCACTGTTGGAATATTGCGTGCAATTCTGGTCTCCTTCCTTTGGGAAAGATGTTGTGAAACTTGAAAGGGTTCAGAAAAGATTTGTAAGGATGTTGCCAGGGTTGGAGGATTTGAGCTATAGGGAGAGGCTGAACAGGCTGGGGCTGTTTTCCCTGGAGCGTCAGAGGCTGAGGGGTAACCTTATAGAGGTTTACAAAATTATGAGGGGCATGGATAAGATAAATAGGCAAATTCTTTTCCCTGGGGTCGGGGAGTCCAGAGCTGGAGGGCATGGGTTTAGGGTGAGAGGGAAAAGATATAGAAAAGTTCTAAGGGGCAACATTTTCACACAGAGGGTGGTACGTGTATGGAATGAGCTGCCAGAGGAAGTGGTGGAGTCTGGTACAATTGCAACTTTTAAGAGGCATTTGAATGGGTATATGAAAAGGAAGGGTTTGGAGGGATATGGGCCGGGTGCTGGCAGGTGGGACAAGATTGGGTTGGGATATTTGGACGGGTTGGACCGAAGGGTCTGTTTCCATGCTGTACATCTCTGACTCTAGAATGACGTAATTTGTTTCTGGAAGTTATTACTGAATCTGTTTCGATTGGTGTTTCAGATGGCATTTTCCCAATTCCAGCAAATCAACACATTGAAATTATTTCTTCTTTCCTCCAATTCGAGAAAGTGCTGGAGATATGAAATAAAAACAGAATGGCTGGCAAAACTAAACAACTTGCAGCATCTATGGGAAGAAACGAGTTAACATTTTGAGACTAGATGTTGAAGGGTCACCGAACTTCAATCATTAATCTTTGCTTTCTTCCCATAGATGCTTTCAAAACAGCTGAGTTTTGTCAGCAATTTCTGTTTTTGTTTCAAGTTAATATCATTTGCTTCTTTGCTGCTTGTGTTGACTGCGATTTTCCAATATTGACTCTAACTATGGTTCCTGCAGTGCTCAGTGCTCACTTTACATTCCTTTGTAACAATTCTGTTTTCCATTTACAATTCTCCACCATTATCATTAATAATCCTGTTTTGATATACATAGTGTAGGGGCATAGTCTTAAAAATTAAGGCCAGACTGTTAGCAAGCAGCCGAAGAGTGTGGTGCTGGAAAAGCACAGCAGCTCAGGCAGCATCCGTGGAGCAGGAGAATTGACGTTTCGGGCATAAGCCCTTCATCAAGCCCTTATGGGCTGGAGTGGGTTAAGAGATAAATAGGAGGGGTCGGTGGGGTTGGGGGGAAAGTAGCTGAAAATGCGATATTAAAAATCACACAACACCAGGTTATAATCCAACAGGTTTAATTGGAAGCACTAGCTTTCGGATTGCAGGTCCTTCATCAGGTGGTTGTGGAGAATAAGATTGTAAGACACAGAATTTATAGCAAAAGTTTACAGTGTGATGTAACTGAAATTATATATTGAAAAATACCTTGATTGTTAAGCCTGTCATCTGTTAGAATGACCATGTTAGTTTCAGTTCTTTCATATGTAAATCACAAAACTTTTTTTAAAAAAGTTACATTCTCAGGTTAACTTTAGCAATTAGTGTCAGTCCAGGTAAGATATTGAAGGTGTTGGCCCCCTGTGTGCTGCTGTCTGTGCCCTAATGTTTAGACTGATTCTAATCTAAAAAATGAGTTAACAGAGTCTTATATAGATTCATGCAATTTTTGAGCAAAGTTCAATGTAACTCTGCAAGTACAAATTCACCGTACAAACGTATATGTATATGTGTGCATGTGGGTTTTTGTGTGTGTCTGGGGTGGGGTGCTCTGCAATAGGTAGATAAAGGTGGGACAGAAGTTGATAGGACAGATCAAGAGGGCAGTGCTGAGTTTGAGGTTTGGGCCTGGGCCTGGATAATGTGTGGGGAGGGGAATTGAGGAAACTGGTGAAATCCACGTTAATCCCATGTGGTTGCAGGGTCCCAAGGTGGAAGATGAGGTGCTTTTTCTCCAGGTGTCACGTGGTTAGAGTTTGTCGATGGGGGAGGCCCTGGACCTGCATGTCCTTGGCAAAGTAGGAAGGGGAGTTGAAGTGTTCAGCCACAGGGCAGTGGGGTTGGTTGGTGTGGGTGTCCTAGAGTTGTTCTCTAAAATGATCTGCACTTTGGCGTCCTGTCTCCCCGATGTAGAGGGGACTACGTCGGGTGCCTGCAATTAAATTTCTGTTTAATGTGGATGGATCCTTTGGGGCCTTGGACGGAGGTAAGGCGGGGGGGGGGGAGGTCTGGGTGCAAGTTTGCGCTTCCTATGGTGGCAGGGGAGATGCCAGGTGCGGGGTGTGAGCTGGTGCGGGGGGGGATGTTAATCTGATAAGCGAGTCATGGAGGGAATGGTGTATCTGGAATGCTGATAGGGGTAGGGAGGGAAATATATCCCTCGTGGTGGGGTCTGTTTGGAGGTGGTGGAAATGGTGGAGGATGATGGGCGGCACGGTGGCACAGTGATTAGCACTGCTGCCTCACAGCACCAGAGACCTGGGTTCAATTCCTGCCTCAGACAACTGTCTGTGTGGAGTTTGCACATTCTCCCCGTGTCTGCGTGGGCTTCCGGGTGCTCCGGTTTCCTCCCACAGTCCAAAGATGTGCAGGTTAGGTGAATTGGCCATGCTAAATTGCCCGTAGTGTTAGGTGAAGGGGTAAATGTAGGGGATTGGGTCTGGGTGGGTTGCACTTCAGTGTGTCGGTGTGGACTTGTTGGGCCGAAGGGCCTGTTTTTATTTCATATCCCCCTAATCAATGTACACAGAGGTTGGTGAGGAAGGTGAGGATTGAGGGGTTCTGTCCTTGTTGCATTGGGAGGGGTGGGGTTCAAGAGCAGAGGTGCAGGAAGTGGAGAAGATGTGCTGGAGGGCATCATCAACCATGTGGAAGGGGAAATTGTGATCTCTGAAGAAGGAGGCTAGCTGGGATATTGTGGAATTGGTCATTCTGGGACCAGATGTGGTGGAGGCGGAGGAATTGGGAGTAAGGGATGTCATTTTTACAGAAGGCAGGGTGGGAGAAGATGTAGTCCAGGTAACTGGTTTTCTTTATGGGCGGCACGGTGGCACAGTGGTTAGCACTGCTGCCTCACAGCGCCTGAGACCCGGGTTCAATTCCCGCCTCAGGCGACTGACTGTGTGGAGTTTGCACGTTCTCCCTGTGTCTGCGTGGGTTTCCTCCGGGTGCTCCGGTTTCCTCCCACAGTCCAAAAGATGTGCAGGGTCAGGTGAATTGGCCATGCTAAATTGCCCGTAGTGTTAGGTAAGGGGTAAATGTAGGGGTATGGGTGGGTTTCGCTTCGGCGGGTCGGTGTGGACTTGTTGGGCCGAAGGGCCTGTTTCCACACTGTAATGTAATCTAATCTAATCTAATCTAAACTGTGGGACTCCGTGGGTTTTCTAATAGGTGTCTGTGGTTAGACAGTCACTGGAGATGGAGAGGTCCAGGAAGGGGAGGGAGGTGTCTGAGATGGTCCAGGTGAATTTGAGTAGGAAAAAGTGAGGACTGCAGATGCTGGAGATCAGAGCTTAAAAATGTGTTGCTGGAAAAGCGCAGCAGGTCAGGCAGCATCAAAGGAGCAGGAGAATCGACGTTTCGAGCAACACCTTTTTAAGCAGGTGAATTTGAGGTCAGGGTGAAAGGTGTTAGTGACGTTGATGAATTGTTCAACCTCCTAGTAGGAACATAAGATGGTGCAGATACAGTTATCAATGTAGCAGAGGAAAACCTGGGATATGTTGCTGGTGCAGCTGCGGAAGATGGACTGTTCCATGTACCCGACAAAAGAGGCAGGCATAGCAGGGGCCCATGCAGTTGTCTATGGCTACCCCATTGGTTTGGAGAAAGCAGGAGGATTGGTGGGGCTCATGCAAGTGCCCATGGTTACCTCTTTGTTTTGGAGGAAGTGAGAGGATTGGCCTTTGGTTTGGAGGAAGTGGCATTGAGGTTGGTTGGTCTCCCATCCACAGCCTCCAACCTCATCGTCTGCAAACCCCGCATCACCCAATTCTACCTCCTACTGACGATTCACAAACCTGACTTCCCTGGTCAACCCATTGTCTCAGCCTGCTCCTGTCCCACTGAACTCACCTCTGCATATCTTGACACTGTCCTGTCCTCCTTAGCCCAGAAACTCCCCACCTACATTCAGGGCTCCACCTACACCCTTCACCTCCTCCAAAACTTTAGTTTTCCCGGCCCCCTACGCCTTATCTTCAACATGGACATCTTGACCCTGTACACATCTGTCCGTCAAAACGAAGGCCTCTAAACCCTCCGTTTCTTCCTCTCATGCCATCCCAACCAGTACCCTTCCAATGACACCCTCATCCACCGGGCTGAACTGGTCCTCACCCTTAACAACGTCTCCTTCCAATCCTGTGTAAGTTAGCTTGCTGAGCTTGAAGGTTTGTTTTCAGATGTTTCGTCACCATACTGGGTAACATCATCAGTGAGAGTCTCTGGTGAAGTGCTGGTGGTACGTCCTGCCTCTCTCTTTATAGGTATAAAGAACAGAAAAAATCTACAGCCCAGGAACAGGCCCTTCGGCCCTCCAAGCCTGAGCCGATCCAAATGTACTATCTAAACCTGTCGGTCAATTCTTAAGCATCTGTATCCCTCTGCTCCCCACCTACTCCTGCATTTATCCAGATGCATCTTAAATGAATCTACCGTGCCTGTCTCTACCACCTCTGCTGGCAACGCGTTCCAAACGCCCACCACCAGGTCTTGGTTTCTTAAGGTGGGTGATGTCATTTCTAGTTCCTTTTTTCAAGGAAAGTTAGATAGAGTGTAAATTGATGTGTTTATTGATGGAGTTCTGGTTAGAATGCCATGCCTCTAAGAATTCTCATGCATGTCTTTGTTTCTCTTGTCCGAGGATATGTGTGTTGTCCAGACAAAGTGGTGTCTGTATGTATAGAAACGAGTGATAGCGGGTCATGTCTTTTGTTGGCTAGTTGGTGTTCATGTATCCTAATGGCAAGTTTCCTGCCAGTTTGTGTTTTTTTTTAAACAGTTCTTGCATGGTATTTTGTAAATGATGTTATTTTGTTACTGGTATCTATTGGCTCCTTTAGGTTCATTAGTTGCTGTTTAAGTATGTTGTTAGGTTTGTGGGCTACCTGATGCCAAGGGGTCTGAGTAGTCTGGAAGACATTTCTGATATATCTTTGATGTAAGGTAATGTGGCTATAGATTTTGGTTGCATTGTCTGCTTGTTTGGATTTGTTTGAGGAATTGGCAGATTCTGTTTACTGGGTACCCGTTTTTCTTGAAAATGTCCTATCAATATTTTTCTTCTGTTTTTTTGTAGTTTTGGGTGCTGCAGTGTGATGTAGCTTGTTGAAATAATGTCTTGGTGCAGCTTCATTTGTGGGTGTTAGGATGATTGCTTCTGAAGGTAAGTATTTGGTCCGTGTATGGTGTTTTTCTGTTGATGCTGGTTTGAAGCTCTCTGTTTACTGTACGTTCAACTGTCACATCTAGGAATGGGAGTCTGTTGTTCTCTTTTATGAATTTTATGCCTGTCAGGATATTTTTGATGGTGTTGTATGTTTCCTCTAATGTGTTCCATTTTGTGATGACAAAGGTGTCATCCATGTAGCAGAACCAAAGGTTTAGGTTAGATAGATGGGAGCTTGTTCAAGTCTCTGCATTACTGCTTTTGCTATGAGCCCTGATATTGGTGATCCCATAGGTGTTCCCTCCCTCCCCTTCCTGGACTTTGCCAACTCCATGTCTGGTGACTAACTAACAAGGGACATCTACTACAAACCCACCGACTCCCACAGCTACCTATAGTACACCTTCTCCCACCCTGCTTCCTGTAAAAACGCCATCCCTTATTTCCAATTCTTCCGCCTCCGCCGCATCTGTTCCCAGGATGACCAATTCCCCTTAGAAAGATGGCCTCCTTCTTCAAAGTTTGCAATTTCCTGAGGGGTGACCTTATAGAGGTTTACAAGATTGAGGGGCATGGATAGGATATATAGGCAAAGTCTTTTCCTGGGGTTGGGGAGTCCAGAACTAGAGGGCATAGGTTTAGGGTGAGAGGGGAAAGATATAAAAGAGATCTAAGGAGCAACTTTTTCACACAGAGGGTGGTACGTG
>NC_057722.1:84205663-84234020 GCF_004010195.1 Chiloscyllium plagiosum | reverse complement strand
CTCTCTCTCGCCCCCATCTCTCTCTCTCTCTCTCTCTTCCTGCCCACTGTTTCCCCTCTCTCTCTTGCCCCCAACTGCTTCTCTTTACCCCTTTCCCTGCACACAAAAACAAACATGCCTAAATCATCAAAGACTGCATAATTTCAGTGCTAATCTTGGGTGTTACTGAGCATAATGATCATTTCATCAGTTTCATCGTCCTTAGGCAAGCACCTGCAATCATGGTGGGTCTTGCACTTTTGTCAGTAGCCCACAACTGAAATAAAATTTGAGTGTTTGGTAATTAAAAATTTTGGTTAAAACTATCCTGAAGCAAGTGCTGATGTGATAATCCTATCAAACAGATTTATTTTCAGGGGAGCACAATTACTGCCTGGAACTTGCACTGGCTTTCCACTGAGCCTTTTAATAAGATTTGTATTTGAATTATTCATAGTTTTAAACTGAGTACTAACAGCTCTTTCGAATTTGATTTAAGCTTCTCAGGTTCTTTTTGCAGAATTTTTGCAATTGGAGTAATTGTGATTTACCTAACTCATCACCTACCTCGATACTGTCCGATCCCCCCAGCCCAGGAACATACATTTGGGACACCACCCACGCCCTCCATCACCTCCAAGACTTATGTTTCCCTGGCCCCCAACACCTCATCTTCACCATCCCTATATACCTCCATTTCCAAACTCTCAATTTCTTCCTCTTCTGACGTCCCCACCAGTACCCTTCCACTAACACACTCATTCGTTTGGCTGAACTGATCCCCACCCTCAATAATTTCTCCTTTGAATTCTCCCACTTCCTCCAGACAAAAGGGGTAGCCATGGGCACCCACATGGGCCCCAGCTATGCCTGTCCCTTTGTCGATTATGTGGAACAGTCTATCTTCAGTAGTTACACAGGCACCATTCCTCCTTTTCCTCTGCTACATCCATCACTATATCGGCACCACCTCATGCTCCTACAAGGAGGTTGAACAGTTCATCAACTGCCTTAAAACACATTCCACCCCAACCTTAAATTCATCTGGACAATCTCAGACATCTCCCTCCCCTTCCTGGACCTCTCCATCTCCATCAACGGTGACCAACTCAACACTGACATCTACAAACCTATTTACTCTCACAGGTACCTGGACTATACCTCCTCCAACCCTGCCTCCTGTAAAAATATCCCTTATTCCCAATTACTCCACCTCTGCCACATATGCTCCCGGGGGACCAGTTTCACCACAGAACACACCAGATGACCTCCTCCTTTGAAGACCACAGTGTCCCCTCCCATGTGGTCGATGATGCCCTTCAGCGTATCTCATCCACTTCCCCCCACGAATTCCACCCCAACAGCCGTAACAAGGACAGAACCCTTCTCTTCCCCGAAGAGCTTTTGCCCGAAGGTCGACTCTCCTGCTTCTCGGATGCTGCCTGACTTGCTGCGCTTTTCCAGCACCACACACTAATGTCCAACATCTGCAGTCCTCACTTTTGCGCAGTTGTGCTTTCGTCCATTACTGCATTGGATTCATATAGAGCCCCAGAAGCAGAAAGAGGGCATGGCATCCTTGTGTACCACACAGTTGTAGGGTAAGAATAATGTACTCTGCCATTAACTGGCATTTTTAGTGGGTGTTTTTATATTGCTGTATTGGTAGTGGTAAGACTTGTACTTAATTTATAAGTTATAGATGATTAGTAATCAGGGTGATGAGCAATAATATATCACTACATGATACTGAATGGATGGAACAGTGTCTTAAATCTGTGAGTTCCCAACTTCTAGGAAGTAGATGTCAGAGGCTTCTCTGTTTGAATGTATTTTAGGCCCATTTAGGTTCATTGAGAGAAGTACAGACAAAAACATTGGTGCATGTCAAGCACTTGTCCTCAACTTGCAGGAAGAGTAAGTATAAAGTGCAGTGAGGAACATAGAACAGAACAGCACAGTACTGGTCCTTCAGCCCTCAATGTTGTGCTGATCTGTAATCTTTCTCTAAGATCAAACTAACCAACGTTTTACTATCATCCAGAATCGGTGAAGTTGAGGGCTACGAGGTGGTATTATCAAAGATGAATTACCACCTGGGGCAGATCAGCCATGTTCATAAAGAATGGTGGGACAGGCTTGATCGGCTCAATGGCTGA
This sequence comes from Chiloscyllium plagiosum, assembly GCF_004010195.1. Taxonomy (NCBI): domain Eukaryota; kingdom Metazoa; phylum Chordata; class Chondrichthyes; order Orectolobiformes; family Hemiscylliidae; genus Chiloscyllium; species Chiloscyllium plagiosum. The sequence continues at coordinate 84,231,882 of NC_057722.1, read as the reverse complement.
CTCCTCCTCTTTCTTTTGCTCTTATGTGCAATAATAACATACGTCTTGCTGCCAAATTCATTTTTTAAAGTTCCAAAGAGAATTCAATTCCAATCTCTATATCCTCACAGTAATTCACAGAATCATTGAATCACTACAGTGTGGAAACAGGCCACTCGGCCCAGCAAGTCCGCATTGATTAAGAAAGCGAATGCAATGTTGTCTCTTATCTCAAGAGGGTTGGAATATAAAAGCAGAGATGTACTACTAAGACTTTATAAAGCTCTGGTTAGGCCCCATTTGGAGTACTGTGTCCAGTACTCCACACCTCAGGAAGGACATACTGGCACTGGAACGTGTCCAGCGGAGATTCACATGGATGATCCCTGGAATGACAGGTCTAACATATGAGGAACGGCTGAGGATACTGTGATTGTATTCGTTGGAGTTTAGAAGATTAAGGGGAGACTTAATAGAGACGTACAAAATAATACATGGCTTGGAAAAGGTGGATGCTAGGAAATTGTTTCAGTTAAACGAGGAGACTAGGACCCGTGGACACAGCCTTAGAATTAGAGGGGGTCATTTCAGAACAGAAATGCGGAGACATTTCTTCAGCCAGAGAGTGGTGGGCCTGTGGAATTCATTGCCACGGAGTGCAGTGGAAGCCGGGACGCTAAATGTCTTCAAGGCCGAGATTGATAGATTCTTGTCTAGAGGAATTAAGGGCTACGGGGAGAAGGCTGGTAAGTGGAGCTGAAATGCGCATCAGCCATGATTGAATGGCGGAGTGGACTCGATGGGCCAAATGGCCTTACTTCCACTCCTATGTCTTATGGTCTTATGGTCTTATATCCAAACTAGACTTAAGAATGTTCTTCCAAATATACACAACAGTCCCAATAATCAAACTCCCACTCCAAGCACCTTTGACTGCCAGCACAGGAAGTGCAAAACCTGTGCCCACATCTCCCTCCTCACTTCCATCCAAGGCCCCAAAGGATCCTTCCACATCCGACAGAAATTTACCTGCACCTCCACCAATGTCGTCTACTCTGCCCGTTGTACCCAATGTGGTCTCCTCTACATCGGGAAGACTGGACGCCAACTTGCGGATTGTTTCAGAGAACATATCTGGGACACCCGCACTTACCTACCCCATCGCCCCGTGCCTGAGCACTTTACCTCCCCCTCCCAATCCTTCAAGGCCATGCAGAGCCTGCACCGCGTCCATCACCAAACCCTAACCACCCGACGCCTGGAGGAAGAACGCCTCATTTTCCACCTTGGGACCCTGCAACCGCATGGAATTAATGTGGATTTCACCAGTTTTCCCCCATCCCACATTATCCCAATCCCAAGCCTCAAATACGGCACAAGCCTCAAACATGGCACCACCCTCTTGATCTGTCCATTGCTTTTTCCATTTATCTACCATCCTCTCCAACCTATCACCTTCTCCTCCACCTTCATAGAACATATTACAATACAGTGCAGAACAGATCCTTCAGCCCTCGATGTTGCGCCGACATGTGAACTATTCTCTGCTTGTCCCCCAACACTATCCCAAAATTATCCATGTGTTTATCTAAGGATTTTTAAAATCTCCCTAATGTGGCTGAGTTGACTACATTAGCAGGTAGGGCATTGCACTCCCTTACCACTCTCTGCGTAAAGAACTTGCCTCTGACATCTGACTTAAATCTATCACCCCTCAACTTGTAGTTATGCCTCCTCGTACACGCTGACGTCATCATCCTAGGAAAAAAACTTTCACTGTGTCCCTATCTAATCCTCTGATCGTCTTGTATGTCTCTATCAAATCCCCTCTTAGCCTTCTTCTTTCCAATGTGAACAGGTTCAAATCTCTCAGCCTTTCCTCATAAGAACTTCCCCCCAGACCAGGCAACATCCTAGTAAATCTCTCTGCACCTTTTCCAATGTTTCCACATCCTTTCCAAAATATGGCGACCAGAACTGTACACAATATTCCAAGTGTGGCCGCACTAGCGTTTTGTATAGTTGCAGCATGATATTGCAGCTCTGGAACGCAATCCCTCTACCAATGAAACCTAACGCACTGTATGCCTTCTTAACAGCACTATCCACCTGGGTGGCAACTTGCAGGGATCCATGCACATGGTCTCCAAGATCCCACTGCACATCCACACTACCAAGAATCTTTCCATTGACCCAGTACTCTGCCTTTGTGTTATTCTTCCCAAAGTGCATTACCTCACATTTAGCTGCATTGAACTCCATTTGCCACCTCTCAACCCAATTCTGCAGTTTATCCAAGTCCCCCAAAACCTGTAACATTCTTCCAAACTGTCCACTATTCCACCGACTTTATTGTCGTCTGCAAATTTACTAGTTCATCTACCTATGCCTGCGTCTAAGTCACTTATAAAAATGACAAACAGCAGTGGTCCCAAAACAGATCCTTGTGGCATCTACCTATTGCATTCCCAGCTACCTTCCCCCTCCCATTTATTTCTCAGCCTCTGGGCCTGCAAGTCCCATTCCTGATGAAGGCCTTATGCCCAAAACATCAATTCTCATGCTCTTCGGATGCTGTCTGACCGGCTGTGCTTTTCCACCATAACATTCTCAACTCTGATCTCCAGCATCTGTAGTCCTCACTTTCTCCTAGAACTTCAGTAAGGCCACAATTGGAATATTGCATACAGTTGTAGTCGCTCCATTACCAGAAGGATGTGGAGACGTTGGAGAGGGTAAAGAAAACGTTGACCAGGATGTTGCATGGCTTGGTGGGTATTAGCTATAAGGAGAGATTGGCTTAACCCTGTTTGTTTTCACATGAATGTTGGAGGCTTAGGAATGACCTGGTAGATCTTTACAAAATTGAGAGGCGTGGATAGAATGGATAGTCAGTCTTTTTCACAGGATAAAAATGTCAATTACTGGGGACGCTTAAAGGAGATGTGAGAGGCAAGTTTTTTTATTATTCAGAGGGAGATAAGTGCCTGGAATGTGCTGTCAGATAAGATGGTGGAGGCAAATACAAAAGCAACGTTAAGAAACATCTTGAAAGATTCATGAATAGGCAGGAAATAGAGGGATATGGATCACATAGAGGCAAAAGTTATTTAGTTTTGAAAGGTGTCGTGTGTTGGTGTAGGCTTGGTAGGCTTAAGGGTCTGTACCTGTGCTGTACTGTTTTTGTGTTTTGTTGATATGGGCTAAAGACAGGTATACAGAATTAGGAGGAGAAAGTGAGGACTGCAGATGCTGGAGATCAGAGCCGAAAATGTGTTGCTGGAAAAGCGCAGCAGGTCAGGCAGCATCTGAAGAAGGGCTTATGCCCGAAACGTCGATTCTCCTGTTCCTTGGATGCTGCCTGACCTGCTGCACTTTTCCAGCAACACATTTTCGGCTATACAGAATTAGGCCATAGATCAACCATGATCTCCGTGAATGGTAGAACAAACTTCAGAGGATCAATGGCCTACTCCTGTTCCTATGTTCTTAATCAGATTTATAGAGTCATGTAGATCTACAGCATGGAAATAGACCCTTCGGTCCAACTTGTCCATGCCAACCAAATATCCTAAATTATTAAATGAATTCCATTTGCCAGAACATGGTCCATATCCCTCTATTCATATGCTCAACCAGATGCCTTTTAAATGTTGTATTTAATACCAGCCTCCACCACTTCCTCTAGCAGTTTATTCCATACATGCAGCACCCTCTGCATGAAAAAGTTTCCCATTTAAGTCCCTTTTAAATTTTTCCCCTCTCACCCTGAACCAATGCCCTCTAGTTTTGGGCTCCCCAACCCCAAGGAAAAGACTTTGTTTATTTACCCTATCCATGTCCCTCATGATTTTATAAATCTCTGTTAGGTCACCCCTTAGCCTCTGCTTCAGGGAAAACAGCACCAGCTTATTCAGCCTCTCCCTATAACTTAAACCCTCCAAACCTGGCAAAATCCTTGTAAATAATTTCTGAACCTTGTCACGTTTCACAAAATCCTTCCTATAGGAAGAAAACCAGAATTGCACACAATATTCCAAAAGTGGCCTACCCAATGCCCTGTACAGCTGCAACATGACCTCCCAACTCCTGTACTCAATACTCTGATCAATAAAGGAAAGCATACCAAATGCTTTCTTCACTATCCTATCTACCTGCGACTCCACTTTCAAGGAGCTATGAACCTGCAGAGGTCTCTTCGTTCAGCAACACTCCCTAAGACCTTACCATTAGGTGTATAAGTCCTGCTCTGATTTGCATTTACAAAATGCAGCACCTCACATTTATCTAAATTAAACTCTGTCTGCCAGTCCTCAGCCCATTGGCTTATCTGACCAAAATTCCAATGTACTCTGAGGTAACCCTCTATGCTGTCCACTACACCTCCAATTTTAGTGGCATATTGTTGGTAGGAAACAAAAGATGGAGAATGTAGAGAGTCATTTCACCTCTAACACATTTTTTCCTCTCTGGTGCAGTATGGATGAGGACAGGACAATGACAGTGGATTGGAATGAATGGCGAGATCACTTCCTGTTCAATCCAGCAACAGACATCCAAGAAATCGTCCATTACTGGAAACATTCAACGGTGAGCAGTGGAGTTAAGATTTCGTACTCAGAGATAAAGTGGAATTGCTTCACAGAATTATTATGCTGCAGAAGGAAATCACTTGGCCCATTGTGTCTGCACTGGCTCTCTGTGCATTTTAACTCATGTAATGCCCACTCGAATGCCTCAATTGGACCTGCCTCCACCACACTTTGTGGCAGTGCATTCCAAATCCAAACCATTCACTTTATGAACAAAGCTTTTTCTCATCTGATATTTGTTTCCTCTGGAAGCAAAAACTGCTGTCTGGTTTTCGATCTGTTTACAAGTAGGAAAAATTTCTCCCTATCCCTGGCAATATATTTTCATGTCAGGATGGTAAGGAGATTGGAGGGGAACTGCTTTGGGCATTGTCCCTAGACAGCCTGGCATACAGGTTTACGAGAATGTTACCTGGACATCAGGGGTTAACTTATGAGACAGATAAGACAAATTAGACTTGATTTCTCCAGAATTTAGAAGACTAAGGGGTGATCTGATCAAAATCTTCATGATATTAACAGGAAAAGACAGTACAGAGAAAGATAACCTATTTCCACTGGTGGGGATTCTAGAACTAGGGACATATCTGGGAATTAGGGCCAGACCATTCAAGACAGCTATTATAAAGTCATAGAATCAGGAATAAGGGTGACAAATTCAGAACATGGATCAGTACTTCCCACTATGATGCTATGGCCATTACGGATATTTGGATGTCACAGGAGCAGGAATGGTTATCGGGTGTTCCAGGGTTTAGCTGCTTCAAGAGGAGTAGAAGAAGCGGTGAAAGAGGTGGACGAGTGGCATTGCTAATCAGGGATAGTATCACCGCTGCAGAAAGGGAGATCGTCAAGGAGGGTTTGGCTACAGAGTATGATTGGAAGTCAGAAACTGGAAAGGAGCAGTCACTTTATTGGAAGTTTTATATAGACCCTCCAATAGTAACAGAGACAATGGAGAGCAGATTGGGAGGCAGCCTTTGGAAAGGTGCAGAGGTAACAGGGTTGTTGTCATGAGTGACTTTAACTTCCCTAACACTGATTGGAACCTACTTAGTTCAAATAGTTTGGACGGAGCAGTTTTTGTCAGATGTGTCCAGGAATAGAGGGGAGGCCATATTGGATTTGGTGCTTGGAGGGAGGGTTTTGGATTCTTGGATAATTGGGGCTAGTTCTGGGGTAGGTGGGACCACTACAAGCAGGATGGTCTTCATCTGAAGCAGAGGGGTACCAATATCATGGGGGGGGAATTAACTAAGGCTATTGAGGTGGGTTTAAACTAATCCAGCAGGGGAATGGGAACCAAAATTGTAGTTAGAGTATAGAAAAAAGTAGGGAGGTCCGAAATCAAGTTTCAGGAACGCAAGATGGCACCGGCAAGCAAGAAGTTGGTTTGAAGCATGTACTTCAACGCCAGGAGCATCCGGAATAAGGTGGGTGAACTTGCAGCATGGTTGGTACCTGGGACTTCAATGTTGTGGCCATTTCGGAGACATGGATAGAGCAGGGACAGGATGGTTATTGCAGGTTCCAGGATTTAGATGTTTCAGTAAGAACAGAGAAGATGGTAAAAGAGGGGGGTGTGAGGCATTGTTGGTCAAGGACAGTATTACAGTTGCAGAAAGGATGTTTGGGGACTGGTCAACTGAGGTAGTATGGGCTGAAGTTTCAAACAGGAAAGGAGAGGTCACTCTGTTGGGAGTTTCTATAGGCCTCCGAATACTTCCAGAGTGTAGAGGAAAGGATAGCAAAGATGATTTTCGATAGGAGTGAGAGAGACGGTAGTTGCCATGGGGGATTTCAACTTTTCAAATATTGACTGGGAACACTATAATACGAGTACAAAGATGGTTCAGTTTTTGTCCAGTGTGTGCAGGAGGGCTTCCTGACACAGTATGTAGACAGGCCTACAAGGGGCGAAGCCACATTAGATTTGGTACTGGGTAATGAGCCCGGCCAGGTGTTAGACTTGGAAGTAGGTGAGCACTTTGGTGATAGCGATCACAATTCTTTTATGTTTACTTTAGTGATAGAAAGAGATAGGTGTATACCACTGGGCAAGAGTTACAGCTGGGCTGGGGGAAAAGGCAATTACGATGCGATTAGGCAAGATTTAGGAAGCATAGGATGGGGAAGGAAACTGCAGGGGATGGGCACATTAGAAATGTGGAGCTTATTCAAGGAAAAGCTCCTGTGTGTCCTAGATAAGTAAGTATCTGTCAGGCAGGGAGGAAGCTGTAGAGCGCTGGAGCCGTGGTTTACAAAGGAAGTGGAATCTCTGGTCAAGAGGAAGAAGAAGGCTTATGTTAGGATGAGATGTGAAGGCTCAGTTAGGGCGCTTGAGGGTTACAAGGTAGCCAGGAAAGACCTAAAGAGAGAGCTCAGAAGAGCCAGGAGGAGACATGAGATGTTGTTGGCGGATAGGATCAGGGTAAACCCTAAGGCTTTCTATAGGTATTTAAGGAATAAAAGAATGACGAGAGTAAGATTAGGGCCAGTCAAAGATAGTAGTGGGAAGTTGTGTGTGGAGTCAGAGAAGATGGGGGAAGCATTTAATGAATATTTTTCGACAGTATTGACTCTAAAAACGACAATGTTGTCGATGAGAATACTGAGATACAGGCTACTAGACAAGGTGTGATTGAGGTTCACAAGGAAGAGGTATTAGAAATCCTGCAGAGTGTGAAAATAGATAAGTCCCCTGGGCCAGATGAGATTTATCCTAGGATCCTCTGGGAAGCCAGGGAGGAGATTGCTGAGCCTTTGGCATTGATCTTTAAATAGTCTTTGTCTAAAGGAATAGTGCCAGAAGACTGGAGGAGAGCAAATGTGGTTCCCCTGTTCAAGAAGGGGAGTAGAGACAACCTTGGTAATTATAGACCAGTGAGCCTTTCTTCAGTTGTTGGTAAAGTGTTGGAAAAGGTTATAAGAGATAGGATTTATAATCATCTAGAAAAGAATTATTTGATTAGGGATAGTCAGCACGGTTTTGTGAAGAGTAGGTCGTGCCTCACAAACCTTATTGAGTTCTTTGAGAAGGTGACCAAACAGGTAGATGAGAGTAAACCGGTTGATGTGGTGTAAATGGATTTCAGCAAGGCGTTCGATAAGGTTCCCCACTGTTGGCTATTGTACAAAATGCAGAGGAATGGGATTGTGGGAGATATAGCAGTTTGGATCAGTAATTGGCTTGCTGAAAGAAGACAGAGGGTGGTGGTTGATGGAAATGTTCATCCTGGAGTCCACTTACCAGGGGTGTACCGCAAGGATCGGTGTTGGGTCCACTGCTGTTCATCATTTTTATAAACGACCTGGATGAGGGCGTAGGAGGGTGGGTTAGTAAATTTGCAGATGACACTAAGGTCGGTGGAGTTGTGGATAGTGACGAAGGATGTTGTTGGTTACAGAGAGATGTAGATAAGCTGCAGAGCTGGGCTGAGAGGTGGAAAATGGAGTTTAATGCGGACAAGTGTGAGGTGATTCACTTTGGTCAGAGCAAAGTACTGGGCTAATGGTAAGATTCTTGGTAGTGTAGATGAGCAGAGAGATCTTGGTGTCCAGGTACAAAGATCCTTGAAAGTTGCCAGCCAGGTTGACAGGGTTGTTAAGAAAGTATACAGTGTTTTAGCTTTTATTAATAGAGAGATCGAGGTTATGGTACAGCTGTACAAAACTCTGGTGCGGCTGCACTTGGAGTATAGTCTACAGTTCTGGTCACCACATTATAAGAAGGATGTGGAAGCTTTGGAAAGGGTGCAGAGGAGATTTACTAGGATGTTGCCTGGTATGGAGGGAAGGTCTTACGAGGAAAGGCTGAGGGACTTGAGGCTGTTTTCGTTAGAGAGAAAAAGGTTGAGAGGTGACTTAATAGAGATATATAAAATAATCAGAGGGTTAGATAGGATGGACAGGGAGACCCTTTGTCCAAGTATGGTGACGGCGAGCACGAGGGGGCATAGCTTTAAATTGAGGGGTGATAGATATAGGACAGATGTCAGAGGTAGTTGCTTTACTCAGAGTAGTAAGGGTATGGAATGCTTTGCCTGCAACAGTAGTAGATTCGCCAACTTTAAGTACATTTAAGTCGTCATTGGACAAGCATATGGACGTACATGGAATAGTGTAGGTTAGATGGGCTTCAGATTGGTATGACAGGTCGGCGCAACGTTGAGGGATGAAGGGTCTGTACTGCGCTGTAATGTTCTATGTATAAATGTGAGGTGCATTTTGGGAAAGCAAATCTAAGCAAATCTTAGCAGGACTTATACACTTAATGGTAAGGTCCTAGGGAGTGTTGCTGAACAAAGAGACCTTGGAGTGCAGGTTCATAGCTCCTTGAAAGTGGAGTTACAGGTGGATAAGATAGTGAAGAAGGCATTTGGTATGCTTTCCTTTATTGGTCAGAGCATTGAGTACAGAGTTGGGAGGTCATGCTGTGGCTGTACAGGACATTGGTGAGGCTTCTCTTGGAATATTGCGTGCAATTCTGGTTTCCTTCCTATTGGAAAGATGTTGTGAAACTTGAAAGGGTTCAGAAAAGATACACAACTATGTTGCCAGGTTGGAGGATTTGAGCTGTAGGGAGAGGTTGAAAAGGCTAGGGCAGTTTTCCCTGGAACGTCAGAGGCTGAGGGGTGACCTTATAGAGGTTTATAAAATCATGAGGGGTATGGATAGGATAACTAGAAAAAGTCTATTCCCCGGGGTGGGGGAGTCCAGAACTGGAGGGCATAGGTTTAGGGTGAGAGGGAAAAGATATAAAAGAGACCTAACGGGCAACTTTTTCACTCAGAGGGTGGTACATTTCTGGAATGAGCTGCCAGAGGAAGTGGTGGAGGCTGGTATAATTGCAACATTTAAAAAGCATCTGGATAGGTATATGAATAGAAAGGGTTTGGAGGGATATGCGCCAGGTGCTGGTAGGTGGGACTAGATTGGGTTTGGATATCTGGTCAGCATGGGCAGGTTGGATCAATGGGTCTGTTTCCATGCTGTACATCTCTTTGACTCTAACATCTGACACTCCAAGGAAGGTAGCCCCAGCCTATTCAGCCTTTGCCTATCACTCAAACCTTCCAACCTTGGCAACATCCTTCCAAGTTTTGGGTGTAAGTTTACTCACTGAGCAGGAAGATTCATTTCCAGACATTTTGTTACCCTACTAGGTAGCATCTTCAGTGACATCTGGAAATGAACCTTCCTGCTCAGTGAGCAAACCTACATCCAAAACCTCAAACTTAGCGACAAATTTTCTCAAATCTCACAAATCTTCTGAACCCTTTCAAGTTTCACCACAACTTTCCTACAGCAAGGAGATCAGAATTGTATACAGCATTCTAAAAATGGCCTAACCCAGGCCCTGTACAGCCGTAACACGACCTCCCAACTCTGTATTCAATGCGCTGACTAAGGCAAGCATACCAAATTATGTTTTCATTACCCTGTCTACTTGAAACTCTGTTTTCAAGGATTTATCAACCTGTACCCCAAGGTCTCTTTGTTTGACAACACTCCCCAGGACCTTACAATTAAGGAAACACTTCTACTCTCAAAAGGTAGAAGATGTTTGGAACTTTCTTCCACAAATGGCATTGGATACAGGATCAATTGTCAGTTTTAAATCTGAGATTTTTTTTTCAACAAAGGTTTTTTTAAACAAAGATCAGGCCACAGATCACCATGATCTCATTTAATGGTGGAACAGGCTTGCTGCATGTTCCTGTTTGGACATCTCTTGACACACTGCGAGCAGTCTATCTCAGATAGGATGTCCAAAAGACAAAGTTGATGGCATTCTACCTGAATGTACACAGCATTCAAATGAAGGTGACTAACCTAATAGCTCAAATAGAGAGAAATGAATATGACTAATTGTTATTACAGAAACATAGCTACACGGAAACAGTAGAGAGAAAATCAGAGTTACTGTTTCAAGTCCAACGACCCTTCTTTAGAACCATTCAGTGACCTTGTGATATTGTTGCTAGACTATTAATCGGTAATATTTGGGAAGTCTGGGTTCGAATCCTGCCAAGGCAGATGGTGGAATTTAAATTCAGTTCAAAATCTGGAATTAAAAGTCTAATGGGACTATGAAAACCATTGTCAATTGTGGGGTAAAAACCAACTAATCCACTAATCTACTTTAGGAAAGGAAATCTTTACCTGGTTTGGCATAAATATGATTCCAGATCCTCAGCAACATGGTTGACTCCTAACTGCCCTCTGGGCAATTAGAGTCAGGCAATAAATACTGGTCTAGCCAGCGATGCCCAGACCCTGTGAATGAATTTTATAAAGACCTTTCAGTTTTGAAGAGAGGCCACTGGACTCAAAATGGCAAAAGTGAGGACTGCAGATGCTGGAGATCAGAGTCAAGATTAGAGTGGTGCTGGAAAAGCACAACAGGTCATGCAGCATTCGAGGAGCAGGAAAATTGACGTTTCGGACAAAAGCCCTTCAATTTTGACACTGGACTCAAAATGTCAACTCTTGTTTTTACCACAGATGCTGCCGGATCTGCTGAATATCTCCAGCAATTTCTAGTCTTGTGTGTTTCAGATTGCCAGCATCGACAGTTCATTTTTAATTTTATTTCTGTGTGGAATCTGTTTTGGTGGAATGAAGAAATAGGGAGGGCAGCAGATATTGTTTGGAGTTATTTATAGGCCATTAAATAGTGGCGGTAGTGTGGATATTTGTCAGGAATTGGGAGAAGCAACGTAACATGAGTACATATTCGTGATTCTCTGAAAGTGGCCAGGCAAGTTGAAACAGTTGCTAAGAAGGTTTATAGGATCCTTGGGTTTATAAATAGAGGCTGACAGATTAAAAGCAAGGATTAAAAGCAAATCATTGGTCAGACCACATTTGGAGTAATGTATTCAGTTCTGGGCACCTTAAGGAACAATGTTAAAGCCCTGGAATAAGTTCAAAGAAGATTTACTAGAATGATACCAGGAATGAAGGATTTCAGACACAGCTAAAGATTAGAGAGATTGGGCTTATTCCCCTTGGGGCAGAGAAGACAAAGAGGTGACCAAAATCATGAACAATTTTGACAGGGGAAAGAAGATTAGATTAGATTAGATTACTTAGTGTGGAAACAGGCCCTTCAGCCCAACAAGTCCACACCGCCCCACCGAAGCGCAACCCACCCAATACCCCTACATTTACCCTTACCTAACACTACGGGCAATTTAGCATGGCCAATTCACCTGACCTGCATATCTTTGGACTGTGGGAGGAAACCGGACCACCCGGAGGAAACCCACGCAGACACACGGAGAATGTGCAAACTCCACACAGTCAGTCGCCTGAGGCGGGAATTGAACCTGGGTCTCTGGCGCTGTGAGGCAGCAGTGCTCACCACTGTGCCACCGTGCCGCCCACAAGGATATTTAGTTTCCACTAGTTGGTATATCGGTAGCAAAGGGTCACAATTTCCAAGACTGTCAACATGAGAAATGGAATGAGATGGAGAGAAACTTCTTTGCTCAGAGAGTTCTTAGATTTAGAATGCGCTGTCTGGGAGAGTGGTGGAGGCGGATTTCATACAAAACTTCAAAAGAGAGCTGGATATATATTTGAAAGGTGATGAAGTTCAAGGGCTAACGAGAGATAGGGCTAGAGAGTGGGACTTGCTGGGTAGCTCTTTCGGGAGCCAGTAGAAATACAATTGATGAATGGCTTCCTTTTGTGCTGCAAAATTCTATGATTCTATTAAATAGCGATAATGCTGATGATTGAGAGGTTTATTGAATGCAACAAAGGAGAAACAAAGAACTGACAAGAAAAGGGAATATGAATGCGATGTAGGAAAAAATAAAAACAGACTGTAAAAGCTTTTATAGGAAATCTTTGAAGAAAACAAATGTGAATCCATTGCAGGTAGGGTAGAGTCAGGAGAATTTATAATGGCGAAGAGAGAAATAGCAGAGAAGCTAAATGATTACTTTGTGTTTGTTCACTTGAAGAAGATACCAATAATAACCAATAAGATGGCTAAGTGTGAGGTTAGCCATTTTGGTCAGAGGAATAGAAAGGCAGCTTATCATTGAAATCGAGGCAAACTTCAGAGTGGTTTGGTGCAGAGAGTTTCCTTGTGCAGAATCTTTTCAGCAAGTAATAAGGAAGACAAATGGAATTTTGGTATTTATTGTGAAAGAAATAGATTGTAAAAGCAGGGAAGTGTTTCTGCATTTGCACCTGGAGTATTGCGTACAATTTTGGTTCACTTACTTGAGGAGGAATGTAGTTGAATTGGAAGCACTTCAGAGGAGATTCACTGGATTGATTCCAGAGAGAAGGAATTGGTTTTATGATGAGAGATTGAGCAGTTTAAGCCTATGCTGTCTGGAGTTTAGCAGAACAAGGGAAGATCTAATTGAGATATATAACATGCTAAAAGGGATTGACAAAGTAGATTTAGAGCAGATGTTTTGTCGTGTGGGGTAATGTAGATCAAGAGGTCATAGTTTTAGGATATAGGTAGTAGAGTTAAAAAGAGACAATGAGAAATTACTTCTCTCAAAGGGTCATGAATCTGTAGAATTGTTGAATGATTATGGAGCGTGGGCAGGAAACTGCAGTTAAGATTGAGATGAGATCACCCAGAATTGTACCAAATTTTGGAGCAGACTTGAGGGGCTGAACTCCTTATTCCTGCTCCTAGTTCTTATAACTGGAGATACAAGTGACTGGGGAGAATGAGGTGTTGAAGTAAATTAGCTTCAATAAAATTGTACTGGAGAAATTAATGCGGCTGAAATTTAATAAATTCCCATGACCTGTTGGTATATATCCCAGAGCTCTGAAGGAGATGTCTGTAGAGTTAGTGGATGCTTTGGTGATTATCTTCCAAAGTTCTATTGATTCTGGAATGATTCCTAAAGATCAGGAGGGAGCGAATATCACGCCATTATTTAAGAAGGGAGCGAGATAGAAAACTGGGCACTACTGACCTGTTAGTCTTGTGTCAGGAGTCAGGAAAAAAGCTATAATTTATTGTAAATTATGTGATAATTAGATACTGGGTAATAATTAGCTAATTGGATATTGTCAACATGGATTTAGAACATAGAACAATACAGTGCAGAACAGGCCCTTCGGCCCTTGATGTTGCATCGACCTGTTGACTATTCTCAGCTCGTCCCCCTACACTATCCCAAAACCATCCATGAGTTTATCTAAGGATTGTTTAAATCTCCCTAATGTGGCTGACTTAACTACATTAGCAGATAGGGCATTCCACACCCTTACCACGCTCTGCGTAAAGAACTTGCCTCTGACATCAGTCTTAAATCTATCACTCCTCAATTTGTAGTTATGCCCTCTCGTACAAGCTGACATCATCATCCTAGGAAAAAGTCTTCTGTCTATCCTATCTCATCCTCTGATCATCTTGTATGTCTCTGTCAAATGCCCCCTGAGCCGCCGTCTTTCCAATGAGAAAAGACCCAAGTCTCTCAGCCTTTCCTCATAAGACCTTCCCTCTGGACCAGGCAACATCCTGGTAAATCTCCTCTGCACCTTTTCCAATGCTTCCAATTCCTTTTTGTAATGGGGCGACCAGAACTGTACACGATATTCCAAGTGTGGCCGCACCAGCATTTTGTATAGCTGCAGCATGGTATTGCGGTTTCGGAACTCAATCCCTCTATGAATGAAACCTAACACACCGTATGCCTTCTTAACAGCACTATCAACCTGGGTGGCAACTTTCAGGGATCTATGCACATGGACTCCAAGATCCCTCTGCACATCCACACTACCAAGAATCTTTCCATCGACCCAGTACTCTGCCTTCCTGTTATTCTTCCCAAAGTGCATCACCTCACATTTAGCTGCATTGAACTCCATTTTCCACTCCATTGAACTGCAATTCTGCAGTTTATCCAAGACCCCCTGCAACTTGCAACATTCTTCCAAACTGTCCACTATTCCACCGAATTCAGTGTCGCCTGCAAATTTACTAATCCATCCCCCTATGCCTGCGTCTAAGTCATTTATAAAAATGACAAACAGCACGGCACGGTGGCACAGTGGTTAGCACTGCTGCCTCACAGCGCCAGAGACCCGGGTTCAATGCCCACCTCAGGCATTGTGTGGAGTTTGCACGTTCTCCCCATGTCTGCGTGGGTTTCCTTCGGGTGCTCCGGTTTCCTCTCACAGTCCAAAAATGTGCAGGTTAGGTGAATTGGCCATGCTAAGTTGCCCATAGTGTTAGGTGTAGGGGAATGGGTCTGGGTGGGCACTCGCCGGTGTGGACTTGTTGGGCTGAAGGGCCTGTTTCCACACTGTAAGTAATCTAATCAAAAGTAGTGGTCCCAAAACAGATCCTTGTGGAACACCACTAGTAACTGGACTCCAGACTGAATATTTTCCATCTACCACCACTTGCTGCCTTCTTTACAGAAAGCCAGTTTCTAATCCAAACTGCTAAATCATCCTCGATTCTATGCCTCTGCATTTTCTCCATCAGCCTACCAAGTGGAACCTTATCAAGGCTTTACTGAAGTTCGAGTATACCAGGTCAACTGCCTTACCCTCATCTACATGCTTGGTCACCTTCTCAAAAAACTCAATGAGGTTTGTGAGACATGACCTGCCCTTGACAAAACCATGTTGACTATCTGAAATCAAATTGTTGCTTGCTAGATGATTATAAATCTTATTTATTATAATCCTTTCCTACAACAGAAGTAAGGCTACAATATTCTCCTTTTCCTGAGTGAACACAGATGAGAAATGTTCGTTTAGCACCTCTCCGATCTCCACAGGGTCCACACTCAACTTCCCACTTGTCTTTGACTGGCCCTGTTCCTATCCTAATCATCCTTTTATTCTTCACATACCTATAGAAAGCTTTAGGGTTGTCCTTTATTCTATTTGCTAAAGACTGCTTGTGTCCTCTCTTTGCTCTTCTTAACTCTCTCTTTAAATCCTTCTTAGCTGATCTGTAACTCTCCATCTCATCTGTACCATCTTACCTCATCAGCACATAAGCCTCTTTTTTTTTCTTAACAAGAGATGCAATTTCTGTATCACTTCTTCCCTGCCTGACAGAGACATACCTATCAAGGACACGCAATATCTGTTCCTTAAACCAGCTCCACATTTCGATTGTCTGCATCCCCTGCATTTTGCTACTCCATTCTATGCATCCTAATTCTTGTCTAATCGCATTTTAATTGCCCTTGCCCCATTAATAACTCTTGACCTTTCCATTGCTAAACTAAACGTAACTGAATTATGGTCGCTCTTTGCAAAGTGCTCACCTACAACTAAATCAAACACCTGGTCTGGTTCATTACCAAGCACCAGATCCAGTGTGCCCTCCCCTCTTGTCGGTCCTTTGACATACTGTGTCAGGAAACCCTTCTGTACACATTGGAGAAAAGCCGATCCATCCAACGTACTGGAGTTATCGCGTTTGCAGTCAATGTTGGGGAAGTTAAAGTCCCCCATAATGATCACGCTGTTCCTTTCACTCCTACCCAGAATAATTTTGCCAATCCTCTCTTCCACCTCCCTGGAACTCTGCGGAGGCCTATAAAAAACTCCCAGTAGTGTGACCTCTCCTGTTTCTAACCTCAGCCCACACTACCTCAGTAGGCGAGTCCTCATCAAAAGTTCTGTCAGCCACCGTTATACTATCTTTGACTAACAAGGCCATGCGTCCCCCTCTTTTGCCACCTTGCCCGTTTTTAATGAAAGATCTAAACCCTGGAACCTGCAACATCCATTCCTCACCCTGCTCTGTCCATGTCTCTGAAATGGCCACAACATCAAAGTCCCAGGTACTTATCCATGCTACAAGCTCATCTACCTTATTTCAGATACTTCTGGCAGTTAAGTAGACACACTTCAAACCACTTCGCTGTTTGCCAGCATATTCCTATGACCGTGAAATCCTGTCTCTCATCCTATTCTTATCCTCCTGTGCACTGCAGCTACACCTCCGGTTCCCATCCCCCTGCTGAGCTAGTTTAAACCCACCCGAATAGCACCAGCAAATTTCCCACTCAGGATATTAGTTCCCCTTGTGAAGGGAAATTGTGTTTGACGAACCTGTTAAAAGTTTTTGAGATGCTACTAACAAAATTGATAAGTGAGAACCGATGGACAGAATATACTTCAATTTTCAGAAGCTTTTTGATAAAAATCTACCACAGGAAGCTGGATATAAAAATTAAGACATGAGATAGGAGGTAATGTACCGGTGTGGATTATTGATTGATTAACAGACAGTTGGAATAAATGGGTCAAGAAGTGTGTATCCCTGAAAGTTGCCACTCTGGTGGATAATGCTGTTAAGAAGGCATACGGTGTGTTAGGATTCATTCGTAGAGGGATTGAGTTCCAGAACCGCAATATCATGCTGCAACTATACAAAATGCTAGTGCGGCCATACTTGGAATATCGTGTACAGTTCTGGTCCCCATATTTCAGGAAGGATGTGGAAGCATTAGAAAAGGTGCAGAGGAGATTTACCAGGATGTTGCCTGGTCTGGAGGGAAGATCTTATGAGGAAAGATTGAATGATTTGAACCTGTTCTCATTGGAAAGAAGGAGGCTAAGAGGGGATTTGATAGAAACATACAAGATGATCAGAGGATTAGATAGGGTAGACAGTGAAAGTTTTTTTCCTAGGATGATGATGTCAGCGTGTACGAGGGGACATAACTACAAATTGAGGGGTGATAGATTTAAGACAGATATCAGAGGCAGGTTCTTTACGCAGAGAATGGTAAGGGCGTGGAATGCCCTACCTGCTAATGTAGCCAACTCAGCCACATTAGGGAGACTTAAACAATCCTTAGATAAGCACATGGATGATCTTGGATAGTGTAGGGGGACGAGCTGAGAATAGTTCACAGGTCGGCGCAACATCAAGGGCCGAAGAACCTGTTCTGTGCTGTATTGTTCTATGTTCTATGAGAAAGCACAGGTCAGGCAGCATCTGAGAAACAGGAGAGTTAATGTTTTGGGCATAAGCCCTTCATCAGGAATCACCTGTGATGAAGGGCTTATGCCCAAAATGTCAACTTTCCTGTGCCTCAAATGCTGCTTGACCTGCTGTGCTTTTCCAGCACCACACTTCTTGGCTCTGATCTCCAGCATCTGCAGTCCTCACTTTTTCCATTCGGAGTAAATGGATCATCCTTGAGTTGGCAGGCTGTGACTCATGGGATGCTACAAGTTCAAAGGCCCCAGCTGTTCACAATAATTATCAATAATTTGGAAGTGAGGTCAAAATGTCCAGTTTCCAAATTCGTGTATAATCAAAAACTAAGTTGGGGTTTATGTTGGGAAGATGTAAAGCTGCTTTAGGAGGATTGGGAGAGGCTTAGTGAATGGGGAAGAACATGGCAGGTGGAATAGAATGTGGGAAAATGTGAGGTGATCCACCTTGATCAGAGAAACAGATGTGCTGAGTCTTCCTAAAACGGTAAGAGGTTGGAAAGTGTAGTTTGTACAGAACAACTGAGGTGTCCTTGACAATAAGTCACTGAAGGCTAACATGCAGTTATAACAGGTTCTTAGGAAGCTTAATGGAATGTTAGCCTTTATCATGAGGATTTGAGGATAGGAGCAGTGAAGTCTTACTTCAATAAATAGGAGCTTAGTTAGATCACACATGGAGTACTGTGTGCAGGTTTAGTCTCTTTTTATCTCAGGAAAGATATTATTGCCAGAGAGGGAGTGCAATGAAGGTTCCCCAGATAATGGGACTATCCAGTGAAGAGAGATTGGAACAAACTGGCCACAACACGAGTTTCTAGGATGGAGAGATAATTTAATTGAAACATACCAAATATTGAAACATACCAACTTATTTTAAAACAAGACGTTTCAACTTGTTGGGGAGGCTAGAAACAGAGGCACAATTTGAAAATAAGGGGGATGCCTTTTAGGTCCGAGATGAGATTTTCTTTTCACGGAGGGTATTGAACTTTTGCAATGCTGCACCTCAGAGGGCTGTGGAAGTTCTTTGAGTATGTTTAAGCTAGAGATGGATTGATTTCTGATTATCAGTAGGGTACAGGGTTATGGTGATGTGGAGGGTAAAAGGCATTAAAGTGTTTTAATGGCAGGGTTGGTTCAATGGGCTGATTGCCCTGCCCCATTCATAGAGTCAGGGAGTCGAAAAGTCATATAGCATGGAAACAGACCTTGCATCCAACTCATCCATGCTAGGTTTCCAAACCAAACTAGTCCCACTCGCCTGTGTTTGGCCGATTACCTCTTAACCATTCCTATTCATGTACCTATACAAATATCTTTTAAATGTTGTAACTGTACCTGTATTGACCACTTCCCCTGGCAGATCATTCCACATATGAACCACCCTCTAAGTGAAACAGTTGCCCCTCAGGTTTCTTTTAAATCTTGCTTCTCTCACCTTAAAATTATGCTCTCTAGTTTTGAACTCCCCTAAATTAGGGAAAAGGCCTTTGCTAGTCACCTTATCTTAGAACATAGAACAGTACAGCACAGAACAGGCCCTTCGGCCCACGATGTTGTGCCAAACATTTGTCCTAGCTTAAGCACCCATCCATGTACCTATCCAATTGCCGCTTAAAGGTCACCAAAGATTCTGACTCTACCACTCCCACAGGCAGCGCATTCCATGCCCCCACCACTCTCTGGGTAAAGAACCCACCCCTAACATCTCCCCGATACCTTCCACCCTTCACGTTAAATTTATGTCCCCTTGTAACACTCTGTTGTACCCAGGGAAAAAGTTTCTGACTGTCTACTCTATCTATTCCTCTGATCATCTTATAAACCTCTATCAAGTCACCCCTCATCCTTCGCCGTTCCAACGAGAAAAGGCCGAGAACTCTCAACCTATCCTCGTACGACTTATTCTCCATTCCAGGCAACATCCTGGTAAATCTTCTCTGCACCCTCTCCAAAGCTTCCACATCTTTCCTAAAGTGAAGCGACCAGAACTGCACACAGTACTCCAACTGTGGCCTAACCAAAGTCCTGTACAGCTGCAACATCACTTCACGACTCTTGAATTCAATCCCTCTGCTAATGAACGATAATACTCCATAGGCCTTCTTACAAACTCTATCCACCTGAGTGGCAACCTTCAAAGATCTATGTACATAGACCCCAAGATCCCTCTGTTCCTCCACCTGACTAAGAACCCTACCATTAACCCTGTATTCCGCATACTTATTTGTTCTTCCAAAATGGACAACCTCACACTTGGCAGGGTTGAACCCCATCTGCCACTCCTCAGCCCAGCTCTGCATCATATCTAAGTCCCTCTGCAGCCGACAACAGCCCTCCTCACAGTCCACAACTCCACCTATCTTCGTATCATCTCCATTTCTCAGCCAAGTTATGACAGAAACTTGGCTGAGAAATGGAGGCAAGTAGGGAGGGGAAGGAGTTGGTGTTTTTGATTAAGGAACACATTACTGCTGTAACTATGGAAAATATTTCTGAAAAATCGTCCAGTGAAAATATATAGGTAGAAATTACAAAAAATAAAGGAAAGATAACTTTGATGGGATTGTACTATCGCTCCCCCAATAGTAAGAAGGGAATTGAGAAACAATTATATAGGGAGATCTCAGATATGTATAAGCATGATCAGGTTGTAATAAGGGAAGATTTTAATTTTCCAAACATTGGCTGGGGCTACCACAATGTTAAAGGTTTGGATGGTGAAGAATTTTTCAAACGTGTTCAAGAAAATTTTCTTTATCAATATGACGATGCTCTTACTAGAGAAGGAGCAAATTTAGACCTCCTTTTGGGCAATAGGGCAGGGCAGGTGACTGAAGTTAAAAGGAGGGGAATGCTTTGTGTCTCACGATCCACGGGCAGCGCATTCCATGCCTCCACCACTCTCTGGGTAAAGAACCCACCCCTGACATCTCCCCTATATCTTCCACCCTTCACCTTAAATTTATGTCCCCTTGTAACACTCTGTTGTACCCGGGGAAAAAGTTTCTGACTGTCTACTCTATCTATTCCTCTGATCATCTTATAAACCTCTATCAAGTCACCCCTCATCCTTCGCCGTTCCAACGAGAAAAGGCCTAGAACTCTCAACCTATCCTCGTACGACTTCCTCTCCATTCCAGGCAACATCCTGGTAAATCTTCTCTGCACCCTCTCCAAAGCTTCCACATCTTTCCTAAAGTGAGGCGACCAGAACTGCACCTATCTTCGTATCATCTGCAAATGTACTGACCCACCCTTCGACTCCCTCATCTAAGTCATTAATAAAAATTACAAACAGCAGAGTTCTTTACCCAGAGAGTGGTGGGGGCATGGAATGCGCTGCCCGTGGGAGTGGTAGAGTCGGAATCATTGGCGACCTTTAAGCGGCATTTGGATAGGTACATGGATGGGTACTTAATCTAGGTTAGAAGTTCGGCACAACATCGTGGGCCGAAGGGCCTGTTCTGTGCTGTATTGTTCTATGTTCTATGTTCTACCAAGCTGTGATACTTCCGGATAGGATCCTTTCTATTGTGTATCTATAAAAATTAAGAGCCGTTGTGAACATACTAAATCTCTTTAGCCTTTTGAATAAGTAGAAGCATTGGTATGTTTCTGGACTGTAGTGACTACGTGGATGGACCAGGAAAGATTGTTGGTGATATTTACTCCCAGGAACTTGAAGCTCTCAACGATCTTCACCTCAGCATCCATTAATACTGAGGGGGAAATCGAGAGGATATACCAAAAGTTGGTCACTTCCCAGACACAGGATAAGGACAGCTGGGTTACTGTCAGGGGAAGAAAGGGAACCGACGATAAGAGCAGGGATCCCCTGTGGCCGTTCCCCGCAGCAATAAGTATACCGTTTTGGATACTGCTGGTGGGGACAGCCGACCACGGGAAAGCCATAGTTGTCAGGTCTCTGGCACTGAGGCTCAGAAGGAAGGTGGGAAAATAGAAGAGCGCTAGTGGTAGGGGACTCAATAGTCAGACGGATTGACAGGAGATTTCGTGGTCAGGAACGAGACTCCCGGAAGGTATGTTGCCTCCCCGGTGCCAGGAGAAAGTGAGGTCTGCAGATGCTGGAGATCAGAGCTGAAAATGTGTTGCTGGAAAAGTGCAGCAGGTCAGGCAGCATCCAAGGAACAGGAGAATCGACGTTTCGGGCATAAATCGAAGAAGTTTCCTGAAGAAGGGCTTATGCCCGAAACGTCGATTCTCCTGTTCCTTGGATGCTGCCTGACCTGCTGCGCTTTTCCAGCAACACATTTTCATCCCTGGTGCCAGAGTCCGGCATGTCGCCGATCGGGTTTACAAGATTCTGAAGGGGGGTGGGGAGCAGCCAGAAGTCATGGTACATATTGGCACCAATGATATAGCCAGGAAAGGGATTGAGGATCTGAAAAGTGACTACAGAGAGCTAGGTTGGAAGCTGAAGAGCAGGACGAATAGAGTAGTGATTTCAGGTTTGCTACTGGTGCCACGAGATAGTGAGATGAGGAGCAGTCAGCGAATGCAGCTTAACTCTTGGCTGCGAGGCTGGCGCAGGAGGGAGGGCCTAGACCATTGGGATACCATCTGGGGAAGGTGGGACCTGTACATGAAGGAAGGGTTGCACCCGAACTGGAGGGGTACAAATGTCCTGGGTGGGAGATTTGCTTGTGTAATTCGGGAGGGTTTAAACTAATTTGGCAGGGGGTTGGGGGAATAAGAGTTACGAACTTAGAGCATGGATCAGTACTTGGGGCTACGATGTTGTGGCCATAACGGAGACATGGGTTTCACTGGGGCAGGAATGGTTGCTTGATGTTCCAGGGTTTAGAACGTTTAAAAAGAACAGGGAGGGTGGAAAAAGAGGAGGGTGTGTAGCATTGCTAATCAGAGAGTGGATCACAGCTACTGAAATGAAGTTTGTTGAGGAAGGTTTGCCTACTGAGTCAGTATAAGTAAAAGTTAGGAACAGCAAGGGAACAGCCACCGCATTGGGGATTTTCTACAGACCACCTAATAGCAGTAGAGAGATTGAAGATCTCATAGGAGGGCAGATTCTGGAAAAATGCAAAAGTAGCAGGTTGTTGTTATAGGTGATTTCAACTTTCCCAATATCGACTGGAACCTCCTAAGTGTAGATGGTTTGGATGGAGCCAGTTTAGTCAGGTGTGTTCAGGAGGGTTTCCTTATTCAGTATGTCGACAGACTGACGAGGGGAGAGGCCATTTTGGATTTGGTGCTCGGCAACGAGCCAGGACAGGTGTCAGATCTCGCGGTGGGAGAGCACTTTGGTGAAAGTGATCACAACTGCCTCACATTTAGCATAGCCTTGGAGTGAAAGGAGCAGTTACCGAGGGAAGATATTTAATTGGGGAAAAGGAAATTTTGAGGAGGTTGAGGGGTGGGGTTAGTCAATTTGCAGATGACACAAAAGTTGGAGGTGTCGTCAATAGTATAGAGGACTATTGCAGGCTGCAGCGCGACAAACAGAATGCAGAGCTGGGTTGAGAAATGGCAGATGGAGTTCAAACTGGAAAAATGTGAAGTGATGCATTTTGGAAGGTCGAACCCGAATGCTGAACATAGGATTAAAGACAGGATTCTTGGCAGTGTGGAGGAACAGAGGGATCTGGGTGTGCAAGTACATAGATCCCTCAAAGTTGCCACCCAAGTGTATAGGGTTGTTAAGAAAGCATATGGTGTTTTGGCTATCATCAACAGGGGGATAGAGTTTAAGAGCCACGAGGTTTTGCTGCAGCTCTACAAGTCCCTGGTGAGGCCACACTTGGAATATTGTGTCCAGTTCTGGTCACCCTACTATAAGAAAGATACAGAGGCTTTGGAGAGGGTGCAAAGTAGGTTTACCAGGATGCTGCCTGAACTTGGAGGGCTTATGAAGAAAGGTTGAATAAGCTCGGACTTTTCTCTCTGGAGAGAAGGAGGAAGAGAGAAGACCTGATAGAGGTGTACAAAATAATGAGTGGAATGGATAGAGTCAATAGCCAGAGACTTTTCCCCTGGGCAAGATTGACTGGTACGAGAAGTCATAGTTTGAAGATATTAGGAGGAAGGTATAAAGGAGACGTCAGAGGTAGATTTTTTACACCGAGAGTTGTAATGCATGGAATGGGTTACCAGTGGTAGTGGTGGACAGTGGGGACGTTTAAGTGACTGCTGGACATGCACAGTGAGTTGAGAGGTGCGTAGGTTGTTACTATATTTTACATTAGGATTAAATCTTGGCACAATATCGTGGGCCAAAGGGCCTGTTCTGTGCTGTACTGTTCTATAATACAGACAGCAGCATGTTTGGATGGGAAACTGGGTGGGATGGTGAACTGTGAGGAGGATGAAGAGATGTTGCAATGTGATTTGGACAGACTGAATGAGTGGGAAAATGCACGGCAGATGAAATATAATGTTAATAAATGAGGTTATCTACTTTGGATTATTATCTGAATGGCAACAGATTGGAAAAGAGGAGTGGGTGTAACGAGACCTCGATGTCCTTGTGCAATAGTTGCTGAAAGTAAGCATTGCAGGTGCAGCATGTGGTGAAGAAGTCACATAGTATGTTGGCCTCAGTAAGTGGATTAGAGTACAGGAGCAGGGATGTCTTGCTGTAATTGTACAGGATCTTTTGCCTTGTCATGGCCTAAATTATAAGAACAGGAAGGTGATGTTGGAGTTGTACAAAACTTTGGTGAGGCCACAAAGAACAGTGGAACAGGCGCTTTGGCCACCAAGATTGTGTCCTGATTAAGGGCTTTTGCCCGAAATGTAGATATTCCTACTCCTCGGATGCTGCCTGAGCAGCTGTGCTTTTCCAGCATCACTCTAATCAAGACTCTGATTTCCAGCATCTGCAGTCCTCACTTTTACCATATGCCTTCCTGACCACCTTATCCAGTTGTGCCGCCACTATCAGGAAACTGTGGACTGTACGCTAGATCCCTATGTAAGTTTATTCTATTAAGTGTTCTGCCATTTGCTGCACACTTCCCTCCAGCATTAGATCTTCCAAAATATGTCACCTCTCAATTTGTCCAGATTAAACTCAGTTGGCCATTTCTCTGCCCAAGTCTTCGGCCTATCTATATATGTTGCTGTATCCTCTGGCAATCCTCCTCACTATCCACAGCTCCGCCAATCTTTGTGTTGTCCACAAACTTAGTAATCAGGCCACCTTCATTTTCCTACAAATCATTTATAAATATATTACAAACAACCAGGGGTACCAGCACTGATCCCTGCAAAACACCACTGGTCACAGACCTCCAGTCAGGTAATCACCCTTCCACCACTAGTCTCTCTCTCCTATGACTAAACCAGTTCTGTATCCATCTTACCATCTCACCACAGGTCCCATGTGACTTCACAAATCTTAAAAAAAAGGGTCTTTTTAGAGGCCTTGCTAAGGTCCTATAGACATCATACACAACCCTGCCCTCATCAATTATGTTTGTCACTTCTGCAAAAAAAACTCAATCAATGTGTGAGAAACGACATTCCCCTCACAAAAGCATGCTGCCTATTGCTAATAAGTCCCCAAGTCCACAGCTAGAGTATTGAGCGCAGTTCTGGAATCCACGTTATTGGAGAGAAGTGATTGCACTGGAAAGAGTATAGAGGAGATTTACCAGGATATTGCCTGGCCTGGAGAGTTTTAATTAGACGAGTTTGGACAGACTGGGGTTCTTTTCCTTGGAGCAGAGGAGCCTGAGAGGGACATGATGGAGATGTATGAAATTACATTTGGATCGGCTCAGGCTTGGAGGGCCAAAGGGCCTGTTCCTGTGCTGTAAATTTTCTTTGTTTTTATATACTGTAAGGCTGTGCCCTCTGGTCCTAGTCTCCGCTACCAATGGAAACATCTTCCCAACATCTGCGTTGTCCAGGCCATTCAGTATTCTGCATGTTTTAACTAGATCACCCCCTCCCGCCGTCCCTCCAAATTTTAATGCTATTGGGCAGGAAGTGGGGAGCCTAAATTGGAAACATAGAACAAGAACATAGAACAATACAGCACAGAACAGGCCCTTCGGCCCACGATGTTGTGCCGAACATTTGTCCTAGCTTAAGCACCCATCCATGTACCTATCCAATTGCTGCTTAAAGGTCACCAATGATTCTGACTCTGCCACTCCCACAGGCAGTGCATTCCATGCCCCCACCACTCTCTGGGTAAAGAACCCACCCCTGACATCTCCCCTATACCTTCCACCCTTCACCTTAAATTTATGTCCCCTTGTAACACTCTGTTGTACCCGGGGAAAAAGTCTCTGACTGTCTACTCTATCTATTCCTCTGATCATCTTATAAACCTCGATCAAGTCACCCCTCATCCTTCGCCGTTCCAACGAGAAAAAGTCTAGCACTCTCAACCTATCCTCGTACGACCTATTCTCCATTCCAGGCAACATCCTGGTAAATCTTCTCTGCACCCTCTCCAAAGCTTCCACATCTTTCCTAAAGTGAGGCGACCAGAACTGCACACAGTACTCCAACTGTGGCCTAACCAAAGTCCTGTACAGCTGCAACATCACTTCACGACTCTTGAATTCAATCCCTCTGCTAATGAACGATAATACTCCATAGGCCTTCTTACAAACTCTATCCACCTGAGTGGCAACCTTCAAAGATCTATGTACATAGACACCAAGATCCCTCTGTTCCTCCACC
>NC_057722.1:84200687-84205655 GCF_004010195.1 Chiloscyllium plagiosum | reverse complement strand
AACAGCAGAGGACCCAGGACTGATCCCTGCGGAACTCCACTTGTAACTGGGCTCCAGGCTGAATATTTACCATCTACCACCACTCTCTGACTTCGACTGGTTAGCCAGTTTTCTATCCAATTGGCCAAATTTCCCTCTATCCCATGCCTCCTGACTTTCCGCATAAGCCTACCATGGGGAACGTTATCAAATGCCTTACTAAAAGCCATGTATACTACATCCACTGCTCTACCCTCATCCACATGTTCTCAGGGAAATTGGAGGGAGAGACAAACGAAAGGAAACAATAGAGAGCAGGGCAGCCGAATTGGGAGTGACTGACATAAGGGGTGGCGATGGAGGGGGTGGGGATGAAAGGTATGGGCAGCACGGTGGCTCAGTGGTTGGCACTGCTGCGTCATAGCACCAGGGTCCCAGGGTCGATTCCAGCCTCGGGCCACTGTTTGTGTGGAATTTGCATGTTCTCCCCGTGTCTGTGTGGGTTTCCTCCGGGTGTTCCGGTTTCCTCCCATAGTCCAAAAATGTGCAGGTCAGGTGAATTGCCCACACTAAATTGCCCGTAGTGTTAGGTGCATTAGTCAGAGGGAAATGGGTCTGGGTGGGTTACTCTTCGGAGGGTCGGTGTGGACTGGTTGAGCTGAAGTGCCTGTTTCCACACTGTAGGGAATTTAAAAAAAAACATTATAAGGGGCATAGCTAGTGTAGGCAGGAAGATAGCTTTCCCCTTGGTGGAGGAATTGAACCATGTTAAGGTGGCGGTGGGGGAGGGGGGGGTGGGGGAGCAGGAGGTTTACAGGAGCTGTGAGGAAAAGCTTTTCCATGAAGGGGTGTTGGGAATCTAGACCTCACTGCCTCTAAGGGTGGTTGAGGCAGAAACCCTCATAACATTTAAAAATTGTTTAGGTGTACACTTAGGTATATACAAGGCTGGAATGGGCCAAGTGCTGGTAAATGGGATTAGAATTGTGAGGTGGTTGTTTTTGTCCAATGCAGACTCTGTGGGCCAAAGGGTCTTTTTCTGTGCTCTAAATCTCTCTGCCTCCAAAACCATTGCACCACTATTGGCTCTGCTGCATGAGGGAGAAAGAATAATTGTGGGAAGGCTTTAGTAACAGGAAATTCAATCACAACAGGAATGTATTTGTGTCTGCAAATGAGATTCCAGGAAGGCATGTTACTTCCCAGGGTCTTTTCTGTGTTATAGACCTCCATGATTCTATGACTAGGTCGATGGATCAAAACCTATCCTCTATTATTCATATTCACAGTGGGATGTAATATCTGCTGCTTCCCACAACTTGTAGGGCATCTGTGGTGCAGTGGTAGTGTTCCTGCTTCTGAACCAGGAGCCCTGGGTTCAAGTGGATCTGCTCCAAAGGTATGTAATGACATTTCTGAACAGTTTGATTAAAATAAAATCCATGCCAGTCCTTTCCAAATGTGTTTCACTTTCCGCCTCTAGGTTTTGGACATTGGGGACAGTTTGACCATTCCTGATGAATTTACAGAAGAGGAGAAGACGACAGGCATGTGGTGGAAGCAACTGCTGTCTGGGGCAATGGCCGGTGCCGTGTCTCGTACTGGCACTGCCCCTCTCGATCGGCTCAAAGTCCTAATGCAGGTATTCCTGACAAAATAATTGCTGTCTCCTCTACTGCTGTCTGTACTCTATTATAATTAAACAAAACAAAGCTTACATTGTCAGCAGTAGCTACTAAAAGTCTAGCTTTGTCCAGAAGACTAAGTCACATAGGATCCACAATGCATTGATGAGTTAGATATAAAATTGGATTGGTCATAGAAGACAGACAGACAGTAGTTGTGGATGAGTGTTTTTCTGTCTGGTGTTCAGTGAACAGTATTGGTATTGATATTCAGATCTATTATTCAGATGAAAATGTAAGTGGCCTGCTGAGAAAGTTTGCAGACCACGTGAAAATTGGAGGAATTATGGATAGTGAGGAAGGTTGTCGAAGGATATAGCAGGATATAGATCGGTTGGAAAAATAGCAGTTGGAATTTAATCTGGACAAATAGGAGGTTGATGGATTTTGGAAGGTCAAATGCAAGAGGAAAGTATACAGTAAATAGCAGGATCTGGATTAGAGTGTTGCTGGAAAAGCACAGCAGTTCAGACAGCACCTGAGGAGCAGGAAAATCGCGTTTCGGGCAAAAGCCCTTCATCAGGAATGCAGGCAGAGTGCCTGAAGGGTGGAGAGATAAATGAGAGGAGGGTAGGGGTGGGGAGAAAGTAGCTTAGAGTACAATAGGTGAGTGGGGGTGGGGATGAAGGTGATAGGTCTGGGAGGAGGGTGGGGGAAGGTAGCAAAGAGTTGAGTCTGTTTCAGGACTCCACCCTCCTCCCAGACCTATCACCTTCATCCCCACCCCCACCCTCCTCTCATTTATCTCTCCACCCTTCAGGCACTCTGCCTGCATTCCTGATGAAGGGCTTTTGCCCGAAATGCGATTTTCCTGCTCCTCAGGTGCTGTCTGAACTGCTGTGCTTTTCCAGCAACACTCTAATCCAGAATCTGGTTTCCAGCATCTGCAGTCATTGTTTTTACCTAGTAAATAGCAGGACCCTTAAGAGATTGATATACAGAAAGGTCTTGAGATACAAGTCCCCATAGCTTCCTGAAAATGGCAACACAAGTGTATAAGGTTATAAAGAAGGCATACAGCAAGCTTGCCTTCATCAGTCAAGTCCCTCCTCCCTACCTTTTATCTTCTCCTGCTGAACACTCTCTGCTCATTCCTGAAGAAGGGCCTGTGCCCGAAACGTCGAATCTCCTGTTCCCTGGATGCTGCCTGACCTGCTGTGCTGTTCCAGCAATAAAGTTTCAACCTTCATCAGTCAAGACATTGAGTGTAAAGGTTGGCAAATTATGTTGCAGCTGTATAAAACATTGCAGGTCTGTCAACATCTGTAGAGAGAAATTAGAGTTAACATTTTGGGTCTGATGGAAACTAGGAAAAGGTTTATTTTTGCACAAGATACAATGGGGAAGCGGAGAAGAAATAAATAACAGGTGGAGATAGACCTCAAAGAGATAGAAGAAACGTCGGAGAGACAAAGGAGTGGATAATGGTCAGTCTAGGAGAACGAATAACTGCTAATGGGGATTATTATGGCTAACAATGGATTGTGTGTAATAACAGGAAAAAAACCACAGGAGGTATAATGCCTGCACATTTACTGGGTGGATAGCAAGAAACGTTTTCCCAGAGTGTGGAACTCAATTACTAGGGGTCATGAGTTCAAAGTGAGAAGGGAAAGTTTTAGGGGAGATATGCATGAAAAGTCCTTTACGCAGAGGGTGCTGGGGGCCTGGAATGCGTTGCCAGTGGAGATGGTAGAGGTGGGAAGAATAGCATAATTTCAGCAAAGGGATACAGATCTTTAGAAAATGGATGACAGGTTTAGATAGAGGATCTGGGTCAGTGGAGTTTGGAGGGCTGAAGGGCCTGTTCCAGTGCTGTAATTTTCTTTGTTCTTTTCTTTGTATAATGTAATCGTTTTTATTTGTTAGCATATGCTAATCAACTACTTTGTTCAATAATATACAGTATAACAAGTAATTTAGCATCATAATACACAGGAAAAGATTAATAATCTTCCACAATGAGAATGTGTGACAGGGTTAACGCATGATTTATATCAGGTAGTTCGGACCCCATAGGGAGAAATCGCAGTCCCTGGGTTTCAGGTTAATGGTGTTTGTGTAGTCAATTTATCTACATCTCCATGCTTATCTTTCTGCTAAATAAAATCAAATTACTGTGGATATTGTTATATTTTAACAAATTTTACTCTATTCTAACCAGGTCCATTCTTCCAAATCAAACCAAATGAATATGTACAATGGATTCAAGCAGATGCTTAAAGAGGGAGGAGTGACATCTTTGTGGCGAGGAAATGGGATGAACGTAGTGAAGATAGCACCAGAAACCGCCATCAAATTCATGGCTTATGAGCAGGTACTGTTGATATTGAGTTGTGTGTGTTAGCACCCTGGTTTAGGTCTGTGGGCATTGATGCTAAACTAGGTATCATCATTTTGGTACAATCAGAAAGGAACTGGATTCATAAATCTCTGCAGCTATAAGCTGCCATTTTTCTAATGTTGGACCAGAGAGCCAGATCAGTGTTGATGTTGGATATACTTTCAGGTCCAGCAGGTAGATTGGTATTGGACTTGCTGTTGGTTCTAAGTGGTAGATTGAGTCCAATATCAAGAGCTGGGTTGATAGCAACTCCCGGAGTTGGATTGCTATCATTTCGGGAGCAGGATCAATGCTGATTCTGAGAGCAGGATCATTACTGGTTCCTGGAGTGGAATGGATACTGGTTCTAGAAACCGAATTGATTCGGATTCCAGGAACCAGATTACTACCATGGGATGAAGTCAGTCTGGGTGAAAGCCTTTCTGTGCTTTTGAATTTCAGGCATTTGACCTTTCTTCCATTTTCTGCAGTATAAGAAGCTGTTCGCAAGGGACAAGCAAAACATCAAAACCTCTGAAAGGTTTCTCGCAGGATCACTGGCTGGGGCAACTGCACAAACTAGTATTTATCCAATGGAGGTAGGTCTGGACCATTGAAAAACCTGGATACCAGCTCTAATATTCAGCAGGTGATTGTAGATCAATTACCAAGTATTCCCAGCACAGAAACAGGTCCTTTCCGCTGAACATACCAGTGCCAGTGTTTATGTTCCAACAGAATTGCTTCTTTATACCCACTTTTCATTTCATAGAGTCATAGAGATGTACAGCATGGAAACAGACCCTTCGGTCCAACCTGTCCATGCCGACCAGATATCCCAACCCAATCTAGTCCCACCTGCCAGCACCCGGCCCATATCCCTCCAAACCCTTCCTATTCATATACCCATCCAAATGCCTCTTAAATGTTGCAATTGTACCAGCCTCCACCACATCCTCTGGCAGCTCATTCCATACATGT
>NC_057722.1:84192696-84200678 GCF_004010195.1 Chiloscyllium plagiosum | reverse complement strand
CTTGTAAATCTTTTCTGAACCCTTTCAAGTTTCACAACATCTTTCCGATAGGAAGGAGACCAGAATTGCACGCAATATTCCAACAGTGGCCTAACCAATGTCCTGTACAGCCGCAACATGACCTCCCTACTCCTGTACTCAATACTCTGACCAGCATACCAAACGCCTTCTTCACTATCCTATCTACCTGCAACTCCACTTTCAAGAAGCTATGATTCTGCACTCCTCACTATATTTCACATCCTCGTGTTTTTAATCCAGTTTACCCTTTAATTGTATTAATACTAATCATATCAACCATTCCTTGTGGGAGAAGTTCCATGTTCTCACCACTCTCTTGAGTAAAGAAATTTCTCTTGAATTCCCTAATGCCTATGTTAATGGTCTCTCGTCCTGATTTCCGTTGCAAATGGAAGCATTTACTCTAAGTCTCTCTCAGCAGATTTCTTCATAACTTTCAAGATCTGACTGAATGGACTTTTATTGCAGAATCATAGAAGTATTTACCATGTAGAAGAAGACAATTCAGTCAATGTTTGCACTGACTTTCCAAATGAGTGTAATGAATTGGAGCCATTCTGTTGCATATTGTATCTATTTAAGCAATAATCTCATGTATTCTTGAACCTTCCATCAGCACTTCCAGGCAGTACTCTCCAGATCCACTTGACATTTCTCACATTTCATTTGCTTCCTTTGCAAGTAACTTTAAATCTGTGTCCTAATTCTTGAACATTTTATGTTTAAAAAAATTTGAGCCTTGTCTGCCATTCAGTTTGATCATGGCGTGACCCTGTAATACAACACCATACCTCTCCGCATACTGCTTAAGTCTTTAATATCTACAAACTTGGCCTCCACAGACATCTGTGGTAGAAAATTCCACTGTTTCACTACCCTTTAAATGAAGAAATGCTCCCTCATCTCTGTCCTAATTGGTTTTACTTTGTATCCTGAGACTGTGTCCTCTGGTTCGTTCTAGATTTCCCAACATCCTCCTTGCATCTAGTCTGTCCAATCTGTTAGGATTTTAACTATTTCAGTCAGATCCTCTCATCTTTCTAAACTGGAGTGAATGGGGGCAGCACGATGGCACAGTGGTTAGCACTGCTGCCTCACAGCACCAGGGTCCCAGGTTCGATTCCAGCCTCGGGTGACTGTCTGTGTGGAGTTTGCACATTCTCCCCGTGTCTGAGTGGGTTTCCACTGGGTGCTCTGGTTTCCTCCCACAATCCAAAGATGTGCAGGTCAGGTGAATTGGCCATGTTAAATTTCCCATAGTGTAAGGTTCATTAGTCAAAGGGAAATGGGTCTGGGTGGGTTACTTTTCGGAGGATCGGTGTGGGCTGGTTGGGTTGAAGGGCCTGTTTCCACACTGTAGGTAATCTAATCTAATAGAATACTTGGCCTAGTCGAACTAACCACTCCTCATTGGATAGTCCTGTCATCCCTGGTGTCAGCTTAGTGAACCTCTGCTGCACTCCCTCCATGGAAAGTAAATGCTGTTTTAGTAGGGAAATCAAAACTGCACACAACACTGCAGATGTGATCTCACCAAGGTCCTGTACAGCATGTAAGACATCTCTATGTCTGAAATCAAATCCTCTTGTAATGACGGCCAGCATACTATTAGCCTTCCTAATTGTTTGCCATAACTGCCTACTTTCATTGACTAGTGTATGAGGATACCCATATCCCTTTGTAAGTCTGCTTCCAAATAGAGTATTATTTAAATTAGAAATATTTAAATAATACTTTTTTTTCCACACCAAATGCATAACTTTACATGTTGCCACATTATATTGCATCTGCCATGTGTTTTCCCACTCACTCAACTTGCCTAAATCACCTTGAAGCCAATTTTAATTGTCCTCACAACGTTTAAAACTGCCCAGTTTCATGTCATCAGTAAACCTGGAAATGCTGCATTTTGGTCCCTAGTCTAGGTTATTCATATATTGTCATTAATAGCTGGGCCCAAGTATTAAGTCATTGCCTCCCACCTGGAAAAAGACCCATTTATTCTTAATCTCTTTTCTGTCTGTTACCAATTCTTAAATTGTGCCAATATATGAGCCTCCCTGCCTCATGTGCTTTAACTTTGTTCACTAACTTCTTCTGAGGGATCTTATCAAAAGCCTTTTGAAAATACAAATGCACTACATCCACTGGTTCTCCCTTATTCTATTAGGTACATCCTCAAAAAATCTCATTAATGCTTTCCAAATGTCTCAAATCATGTCTTTTACAATAGAGTCAGAGATGTATAGCACGGAAACAGACCCTTCAGTCCAACTCCTCCATGCAGACCAGATATTCTAAATAAATCTAGTCCCATTTGCCAACATTTAGCCTATATCCCTCTAAACCCTTCCTTTTCATATACCCATCCAGATGCTTTTTAAACGTTGTAATTGTAATCAAGAGACTTAGATTACTACATTACTGAGAGCTGACTGGCTGACTAACTCATGAATAGACTGCACTGTACAGAACACTGGCCAAACTGAATGACTGCTGACATTAGGAGAGAGTTTTTCAATTACAGTATCGCATGTCATAATATCTCAACAGTACAACGTCCTTATGACGTCCCTATTACTGATGTCCGGCTAAGTGTAGTTTTCTTTTCTATCCCTCCCTTTTTAAATCATAATTACATTTGTCACCCTCTAATCTGTAGTAATGGCTTCAGACTCCATAGAATTATGGAAGAATACCACCAGTGTATCCAATATTTCCAGGGTCACTTCCTTTAATACTCTGGGATATAGGTAATCAAGTCAGCCTTTAACCCCAATTATTTCCTCAGCACCATTTTTTTTCTTAATACTGATTTCCTTTAGTTCTGTCCCCTCACTGTTCCCTAACATTTCTCAGAGGTTATTTGTGTTATTTGTGAAGACAGAACCAAATTCCCCATCCCACAGATTACTTTGCCCACCTCCAACACTCTCCCTCCGCCTGGACCTCTGCCTCTGGCCTGTTACCTGCACTTGACCTGTTCATTGAAAACTGTCGATGTGACATTAGTCACCTCAATTTCTCTGCCTCTCCTCACCAATTCTAAGCTATCCTCCCAGGAACTGACTGCACTGCATACTCTCTGATCTAACGATAACTTTGTAATTAAGCGTGCAGATAAAGGTCAGGCTGTTGTTGACAGGCAGACTGATGTTGCAGAGGCTGAGCACCAGCTCTCAGATACTTCCTCCTATCTTCCCCTGGACCATGACCCCACCCTACGATGGAACATCAAGCCATTGTGTCAATCGCCGTCACCAACCTTATTTCATCTGGTTATCTCCCCACCACTACCTCCAAGTATGCCAACCCCGGATAGCCTGCTTCTACCTCCTTCCCAGAGGCCATAAACAGGACTGCCCATTCTGATGAGGCCAACTTCGACAAAGGAGCTTCCAAAATGTCCACCTTCTTCCCCGACCGAGGATTCTTAGCAGAGTTGTTGACAGGGCCCTCAACTGGGTCCAACCTATCTCCCACACTTCAGCTCTCACCCAATGTGTCCCCTCCCACAACAGCGATTGGTCCCCCTTGTCCTTACCAACCATCCCACCAGCATCCACATCCAGAGTATCATTAATCACTACTTCCACCACCTCCAGTGAGGTGCCACACCAGACACATTCCCCTCCCCTTCCTTGTCCATCTTCCATAGGGACTGTTCCCTCTGGGACCTGGTCCACTTTCATTCACTCCCAAGACCCCACCGCACAGCCCCATGCACTTTACCATGCAACCACAGAAAGTGTAACACCTGTCTGTATACTTCCTCCCTCCTCAGTATCAAAACACCCAAACATATCTTCCAGCGCTTTACCTGCATTTCACACAATCTAGGAAAAAGTGAGGACTGCAGATGCTGGAGATCAGAGTCGAGCGTGTGGTGCTGGAAAAACACAGCAGGTCAGGCAGTATCCGAGGAGCAGGAAAATTGACATTTCATGCATAAGCCCTTCGTCAGGAATGAGGCTTGTGAGCCGGAGGGCTGAGAGATAAATGGGAGGGGAGTGGGGCTTGGGAGGGCGTCTGTCCTTGTTGCAGTTGGAGGGATGGGGTTAGAGGATAGAGTGCGGGAAGTGGATGAGATGCGCTGAAGTGGGAGGGGAAATTGCGGTCTTTAAAGCAGGAGGCACGGTGGGATTCGCTGGGTTTATAGAAGATGTCAATGTTGGGGATAGGATAAAATATGCAGTGGCTGACTTGCTCGTCCAGTTTAGAGGAACAATATAGCATGCCACACAAATCTTGTGTTTTGACTGTTTATTCGTGAACTCACGGGGAGAGAGAAGTTAACCGAATGTGGTCACAAGTCACTCCAATGAGATGCAGAGAGTTGCATGATTATATGGGTTACACTTTGCCCAGTCAGTACATAGAACCTACAAAAGTACAGCACAGAACAGACCCTTTGGCCCATGATGTTGTGCAGAGATTTAATCCTAATGTAAAATATAGTAACTTAACCTACGCACCCCTCAACTCACTGCTAACCATTTGCATGTCCAGCAGTCACTTACATGTCCCCGATGACTCTGCTACCACCACCACAGCTGGCAATGCATTCCATGCATTCACGACTTTCTGCATAAAGAATCTACCTCTGACGGCTCCTTTTGTACATTCCTGCTAATATCTTCAAACAATGACTTCTCGTAACAGTCAATCTTGCCCAGGGGAA
The DNA here is from genome assembly GCF_004010195.1 of Chiloscyllium plagiosum. Taxonomy (NCBI): domain Eukaryota; kingdom Metazoa; phylum Chordata; class Chondrichthyes; order Orectolobiformes; family Hemiscylliidae; genus Chiloscyllium; species Chiloscyllium plagiosum. The sequence goes on along the minus strand of NC_057722.1, from coordinate 84,195,976 downwards.
ATGTCTCTGGCTATTGACTCTATCTATTCCTCTCATTATTTTGTACACTTCGATCAGGTCTCCTCTCTTCCTCCTTCTCTCCAGAGAGAAAAGTCCGAGCTTATTCAACCTTTCTTCATAAGGCAAGCACTCCAGTCCAGGCAGCATCCTGGTAAACCTTCTTTGCACCCTCTCCAAAGCCTCTGTATCTTTCCTATAGTAGGGCGACCAGAACTGGACACAATATTCCAAGTGTGGTCTCATCAGAGACTTGTAGAGCTGCAGCAAAACCTCATGGCTCTTAAACTCGATCCCCCTGTTAATGAAAGCCGAAACACCATGTGCTTTCTTAACAACCCTATCCAGTTGGGTGGCAACTTTGCGGGATCTATGTACTTGCACACCCCAGATCCCTCTGTTCTTCCACACTGCCAAGAATCCTGTCTTTAATCCGATATTCAGCATTTGAGTTCAACCTTCCAAAATGCATCACTTCGCATTTATCCAGGTTGAACTCCATCTGCCATTTCTCAGCCCACTCTGCATCCTGTCTATGTCGTGCTGCAGCCTGCAGTAGCCCTCAATACTATCGACGACACCTTCAACCTTTGTCTCATCTGCAAATTTACTAATCCACCCTCAACCTTCTCATCCAAGTCATTTATAAAGACTACAAAGAGCAGAGGCCCAAGTACAGAGCCCTGCAGGACCCCACTCACTGTCCTCCAGGCAGACTACATTCCATCTACAACCTTCTGCCAGACAGCCAAATCTCCCTGTATCCCATACTTCCTGACTTTATGAATGAGCCTATCATGGGTAACCCTATCAAATGCCTTGATAAGTCCATACACACCACATCTGCTGCTCGATTGACCTGTCTTGACACCTCCTCAAAGAACTCAATTAGATTTGTGAGGCATGACCTTCCCCTCACAAAGCCATGCTGACTGCCTTTCATCACGCTATGCTTTGCCAAATAGTCATAAATCCTATCCCTCAGAATTCTTTCCAAAACCTTGCTGACCACAGTCACAAGACTGACTGGTCTTTAATTTCCAGGGATTTCCCTATTACCCTCCTTGAAAAGAGGAACAACATTTGCCTCCTTCCAATCCTCCGGTACAACCTCCTTTCTCGCTTCCCGGAGCAGCCTAGGATAAATCTGGTCTGGCCCTGGAGACTTATCAATCTTAATGTTTTCCAAAGTTTCTAGCACATCAACCTCATCAATCATGATCAAGGCTGTATCCCAGCTCCTCTAAGTTTTCTTTTACAACAAGTTCCCTTTCCTTGGTGAAAACCGAAGCAAAAAAACTCATTTAGAGCTTCCTCTATCTACTCAGTCATGTAGTGTCTGGATAGTGCTAGTTAGTAGCTGATACGCAAGTGTTAGAATACAATAGGTTCTTGTAAAAGAAGAACACTCCCATGCTGGGAAAGAGTTCACTATCAGGTATTAATACAAGATCAACTACCTCACTGAGCTGGGAAAGTACAAACTTAGCAAGCAGACACTATTAAGAGATTCAAAATGGTTTCCAGGCTTTTAATACGTGACAAGATGGCTGCTTCCGATCTTAACAAGTCTCTCACAGTGGTTTCATTTTACGTTTCATCAGATCAGGAGGGCAGTTCAGAAATATCAGGTGTTGTTTCCATTTACCCTCCAGTTTCCATTTGCCCTCACTGTGACAGTGGAGGATACCAAGGATGGACATGCTGCTGGAGAAGAGGGAGAGGGAATTAAAATGAATGGCAACTGGAAGGTCGGGTTGGGAAGTGCATGTACGGCGCAGACATCAGTTGCGTGGTTCTCTCCACCCCCTCAGCTATTCTAACCTCTTCCCATCCGAACATGGAGCTCTCCACTCCCTTCACTCCAACCCCGACCTCACCAATAAGGGGTGTGGTGGTAGCATGGTGAACTGACCTCTACATCACTGAGGCCAGACACCAACTCTCTAACACCTTGTCCGACTATCCTCAATTATGACCCTACCTCTGATCACCAAGCCATCAACTCCCAGACTATCAACAACCATGTCACTTTGGGAGATCTCCTGATAGAAACGAGTAGGTATGGGGTTGGAGAACTATCTCTTACCCAAAATCCACAAACCTGCCTATTCTGGTCAACCCATTGTCTCTGCCTGCTCCTGTCCCACTGAGCACATCTCCTACCTCAGCTCCGTTCTTTCCCCTTTGGTCAAGAAACTCCTCACCTACATTTGAGACATAACCCACACCCTCCACCTCTTCCAAACCTTTCAGTTCCCCAGCCCCCAACACCTCATCTTCACCATGAATGAAAACACCATTTACATCTGCATCGCTCAAGCCCTCTGTTTCTTCCTCTCCCGCAGGCCCAATCAGACCCCTACACTGACACTCTCATTTGCCTGGCAGTACTGGTCCTCACCATCAACAAATTTTCATTTGATTCCTCCTAACCAAAGGGGTAGCCATGGGCACCTGCATGGGCCTGAGCTATGCCTGCCTCTGTGTAGGATTCATGGAACAGTCCCTCTTCTACATCTACACAGGCACCATCCCTTACCTCTTCCTCCGCAATATTGATGAGTGCATTGGTGCTGCATCATGCTTCCGCAAGATCGTCAACTTCACAAACACCTTCCACCCCGCCATTTCTGACTAACCTCCTCTTCCTGGAACTTATACTAACCCACTATCCTCCATATACCTATCCAATGCCCGCTTAAATGCCCATAAAGAGGGAGAGTCCACCACTGCTACTGACTAACCTCCTCTTCCTGGAACTCCCCGTCTCGGTCTCTGGAAACCGACTCACCACTGATATCTATTTCAAACACACTGACTCCCACAACTACCTCGACTACACCTCCTCACACCCACCCTCCTGCAAAAGTCCCATGCCCCCAATTCCTCCACTTCCACTGCATCTACTCCTAGGATGAAGCATTCCTCTCCAGGATATCCCAGATATCCTCCTACTTCAGTGACCATTTTTCCTCTCCTCAATAATTAAGGATGCATTTAACCACATTTCCTCCATCTCCCACACTTCTGTCCTCAAACCCCCTCCCCCTTAGTCCTCACATACCACCTCATCAACCTCCAAATCCAATGCATCATCTTCTGACATTTCTGCCACCTACAATCAGACCCTATCACCAAAAAGATACTTCTTTCTCTACCCTTGTCCACTTTCCACAGGGACCATTCACTCCGCAATTCCCTCATCAACTCTACACTCCTCATCAACTTCACCACAACATCCGGTACCTTTCCCTGCAACCGCAAGAGGTGTCACACCTCC
>NC_057722.1:84189191-84192296 GCF_004010195.1 Chiloscyllium plagiosum | reverse complement strand
TGCCATCCTAAAATCACACCATCTTCCACCACCACCTCCCCCACCCCCTCCCCAGTCCTGACAAAGGATTTCAGTCCGAAACATTGACTTTACTGCTCCTCTAATGCTGTCAGTGCTTCTCCAGCTTCACACCTACTGACTCTGGCTTCCAGCATCTGCAGTACTTACAGTCTCCAAGAGTAAAAGAGCAACTAGAGAGAGGAGAGCCTTTTAAAGATCAACAAGGTCCTCTTTGTGTTTAATCTCAAGTGATGGGAGAGATACTAAATGAAAATTTTGCAAGAGTTTTACTAGAGAGAAAGAAATGAAGACGAGAGAACTCAGATGTAAATTTTGATGGTTTGAAAGAGTTCACATTACAGATAAGGAAGCGCTGGACATCTTAGATAACATAAAGGTGGATGAATCTCCGGGACTTGATCAAGTGTACCCCAGAATAGTGTGGAAAGTTACAGAGGAAATTGCGGAGCCTCTAACAGAAATATTTACATTATCAATAACCACAGTCTTTAAGTGAGGAAGGCAAATTTTACAAAACAGAGGAGTAATTCGGCTGTGATGGACTGGAGTGGACGGCTAAAGGATAAATCAGTGATAAACTAGCAGGGGGCAAAAGCAGACATAATCACTATTGCCAAATGGTTGTCAAGAAAATTACAGGGGAAGATTGAATGGAAAAATAAAGCTTAGGTAATCAAAAGCTCAGAACTGCAGCTTGCCTAGATATGTATAGAAAATACAAGGATCAAGTAAAAAAAAGAAATAAAATTAGAGAAGCATGAAAAAATATTAGCGAACACGATATAGAAGAATCCAAAGATGTTTTGCCATTATTTAAAGAACAAAAAAATAGTTAAGGCAAAAGTGGTACTTATCAGACATTAAGAAGGGAACTTGTCTGAAGATGCAGAGTATATGTTAACAATTTTAAATAAATGTTTTGTCTTGTATGTGAAATAAATGAACTGGAATCCTTCAAAGTGAATAAGTCACCATGTCCAAATGGATTGTTCTCTAGAATGTTGGAGGAGGTTAAGGAGGAAATAGCAGATGCTGTGAGGGCTATTTTCCAAATCTTCTCTAGACAAAGGTGAGGTACCAGGGGACTGGAAGAATGTAAATGTGGTTCTATTGTTTAAAAAAGGTACAAAGGAAATGCCAAGCAATTATAGGCCAGTTAGTCTTAATCAATCCTGAGAGATCAGATAAACTGTCGCTTAGAAAGGCATGGACCAATCTGGGATTGTCAGCATGGTCTTGTTAAAGGAATGTCGTGCCTTACAAATTTGATTAAACTTTTTTGAGGGAGTGACGAGAATCGTTGAGGGTAGTGCAGTGGATGTGGTCGACATGGATTTTAATGAGGCATTTGGCAAGGTCTCACATGGCAGACTGGTCAAGAAAAGTAAAAGCTCATGGGATATAAGGTAATGTATCGAATTGGATCTAAATTGGCTTAGTAACAGGAAACAAAAGATAATGGGATATGGCTGCTGTTGTGAATGGGAAGCTGTTTCCATTGGTGTTTCGCAGGACTCAGTGTTGCTGTTTGTTTTATACACTAACAATTTGAACTTGAATGTGTGGGGCACAATTGTTCAGATGACACAAAAAATGGCTGTGCAAATGGCTGCATAGTGGATAGTGTAGGAGATAGTTGTAAACTCTAAAGTGGTATGGATGGTTTGGTGGAGTGGGCAGGAAAGTAGCTAATGCGAATCAGCTCTAATAAGTATGAGATAATGCATTGAGGGAGGTCAAACAGTAAAAGGTAATACACAATGAATGGGAATATACTGAGGGGGTAGATGAAGTGAGAGTCATGGCATGCAAGTGCAGAGATCTCTAAAGGTAACAGTGCAGGTAGAAAATGTTGTAAAGAAGGCATATGGAATATTTTCATTCATTGGAGAGGTGTAGTGTACAAAAGTAGGGATATAATGATGAAACTATATAAGACACATAGGATCTATCCCTGGTTGCTGAGGGAGGCGAGAGAGGAAATGGTATGCAGGGCGTTCGAATGAGGTGGATAAAGAATTGGTTGAGCAACAGGAGACAGAGTAGTAGTTGAAGGGAGTTTCTCGAAATGGAGAAAGGTGACCAGTAGTGTTCCGCAGGGGTCAGTGTTAGGACCACTCTTGTTTGTGATATACATAAATGATCTGGAAGAGGGCACTGTTGGTATGATCAGCAAGGTTGCAGATGACACGAAGATTGGTGGAGTAGCAGAAAGCAGCAGAGACTGTCAAAAAATACAGGAGGATATAGATAGACTGGAGAATTGGGCGGAAAAGTGGCATATGGATTTCAATCCAGACAAATATGAGGTGATGCATTTAGGCAAGACTAATTCTAGAGCGAATTATACAATGAACGGAAGAGTCTTGGGAAAAGTTGATGGGCAGAGAGATCTGGGAGTGCAGGTCCACTGTAACCTGAAGGATGCTGCACAGGTGGATAGAGTGGTCAAGAAGGCATATAGTATGCTTGCCTTCATTGGACGGGGTGTTGAGTATAAGAGCTGGCAAGTCATGTTAAAATTGTACAGGATGTTGGTTCAGCCACATTTGGACTACTGTGTACAGTTCTGGTCGCCACATTACCATGGTAGGCTACTGCAGAAAATACGGAGATATGGCATTGAGGGTGAGTTGGAGGTTTGGATTAGGAATTGGCTGGATGGAAGAAGACAGAGGGTAGTAGTTGATGGCAAAGTTTCTTCATGGAGTGCCGTCACTAGCGGTGTTCCGCAAGGATCTGTTTTGGGACCATTGCTGTTTGTCATTTTTATAAATGACCTGGAAGAGGGGTTAGAAGGTTGGGTGAGCAAGTTTGCGGATGACACGAAAGTCGGAGGAGTTGTTGACAGTGAGGAAGCATGTGGCAGGTTACAGCAGGATATAGAGAAGCTGCAGAGCTGGGCAGAAAGGTGGCAGATGGAATTCAATGTAGCTAAGTGCGAGGTGATTCACTTTGGGAAGAATAACAAAAAGATGGGGTACTGGGCTAATGGTCGGATACTTGGTAGTGTGGATGAGCAGAGGGATCTTGGTGTCCATGTACACAGATCTCTGAAAGTTGCCACCCAAGTAAATAGTGCGG
>NC_057722.1:84175878-84188888 GCF_004010195.1 Chiloscyllium plagiosum | reverse complement strand
GTGTCTTGATTGAGGTGTACAAGATGATTAGGGGGTTAGATAGGGTTGACAGTGTGGACCTTTTCCCGCGTATGGAGTCGGGTATTACAAGAGGGCATAGCTATATTTAAATTAAGGGGGGGTAGATATAGGACTGAAGTTAGGGGTAGGTTCTTCACTCAGCGAGTCGTAAGTTCATGGAATGCCCTGCCAGTAGCAGTGGTGGACTCTCCCTCTTTATGGGCATTTAAGCGGGCATTGGATAGGTATATGGAGGATAATGGGTTAGTATAGGTTAGGTGGACTTGGATCGGCGCAACATCGAGGGCCAAAGAGCCTGTACTGCGCTGTATTGTTCTATGTTCTATGTTCTATGTACCAAAAGGATGTGGACGCTTTGGAGAGGGTGCAGAGAAGGTTTACGAGGATGTTGCCAGGTTAGGTTTATTTTCATTAGAAAAAGGAGATTGAGGTGGGACCTGATTGAGGTTTACAAAATGATGAAGGGTATAGACAGGGTGGAAAGAGACGAGCTTTTTCCCAGGGTGAAGGATTCCATAATGAGAGGTCACGCTTTCAAGGTGAGAGGTGGCAAGTTTAAGTGGGATACACGTGGCACAGAGGGTGGTGGGCGTTTGGAACGTGCTGCCAGCAGAGGTGGTAGAGGCAGGCACGGTAGATTCATTTAAGATGCGTCTGGACAGATGCATGAGTAGGTGGGGAGCAGAGGGATACAGATGCTTACGAATTGACCAACAGGTTTAGACAGTACATTTGGATCAGCTCAGGCTTGGAGGGCCGTAGGGCCTGTTCCTGGGCTGTAAATTTTCTTTATTCTTTTGTTCTATCTGTCTTTATACAAAAACAGAAGTTGCTGCTGGAATAGCTCAGCAGGTCTGGCAGCATCTGTGAAGAGAAATCAGAGTAAACGTTTCACATCTGGCGTGACCTTTCCTCAGAACTGATGGTAGCTAGGAAATGTTGGGGTATAGACAATTTCCCAGATGCCATCAGTTCTGAGGAAGGGTCACCGGACCTGAAAGGTTAATTCTGGGGGAAAGATTCTGATTGTTAACCCTATCTATGCATCTCACAATTTTATAATTTGGAGATGCCAATGTTGGACTGGGGTATACAAAGTTAAAAATCACACACACCAGGTTATAGTCCAACAGGTTTATTTGGAAGCACTAGCTTTCGGAGCGCTGCTCTTTCATCACCTCCAACCAACTGATGAAGGAGCAGCGCTCTGAAAGCTATTGGACTATAACCTGGTGTTGTGTGATTTTTAACTAAATAATTTTATAGACTTCAGCTTCCGCCGCTCCAAAGAAAACAATCCGAGTTTTTCTAGCCTCTCCTTATTACTCATACCCTCTAATCCAGCATCTGCAGTCCTCACTTTCTCCTAGCATCCTAGTAAACCTCTTTCCTCGACCTCCACATCCTGTAATGTAGTGACAGAAATGAACGCAATACTCTAAGTGCAGCCTGACCAAAGTCTCAAAGTTGCAGCATGACACCCTGACTTCTGTACTCAATTCCTTGACCAGTAAAGTCAAGTATGCCATATGCCTCCTTTTACCACCCTATCAACTTGCATGGCCAATTTCAGGGAACTATGAACTTGAACCCCAAGATGCTTCTATACATCAATGCTGTTCAGAGTCCTGCCAGTAACTATATACTTTTTGTTAACATTTGATCTCCCAAAGTGCAGCACCTCATACTTCCCCAGATTAAGCTCCATCTGCCATTTCTCCGCCATATCTGCAAGTGATCTATATCCCACTGCATCCTTGGACAACCTTCTATACTATACTCAGCTCCACCGATGTTTGTATTGTCTGCAAACATACTAACCCACCCACCTACCTTATCATCCAAATCATTTATATACATCACAAACAGCAGAGGTCCCAGGACGGATCCCTGCAGAACACAATTAGTCACGGACCTCCAGCCTGAAAAACACCTTTCCGCCACTACACTGTCTTCTATGTGCAAACCAATTCTGAATCCATGTAACCAAGTTAATGTGTATCCCATGCATCTTAATTTTCTGGATGTGCCTACCATGAGGGACCTTTGTAGAAATTCATGTAAATAACATCCACTGCCTTATCCTCATCAAACACCTTTGCTGCCACCTTAAGAAATTAAATCAAATTAATAAGACATGACCTGTCCTGCACAAAGCCACGCAGACTCTCTCTAATTAGGCCATGCTTTTCCAAATATGTGTAAATCCTATCCTATGAATCCTCTCCAATAGCTTCTGACTACCAATGTGAAACCATCGGCCTATAGTTTCCTGGATTATCCCCATTTCCCTGCTTGAACACAGGAACAACATTAGTTACTTGCCAGTCCTCAGGGACCTCTGCAGTGGCTTGCAAGGTCAAGGCCCTAGCAATTTCATCTTTTGCCTCTCTCAGTAACCTGGGGTAGATACCATCGGACTCTGGGGGTTTATCCACTGTAATGCTCTTCAAAAGATCCAACACCACTTCTTTTTTGATCTTAATATGTCCCAGCATTTTAACATGCTCCACACAAATCTCACTGTCCTCCTTATCCTTCTCCTGGGTCAACACCAATGCAAACTACTCATTTGGGATCTCAAGTTCCCTCCTTTATCTTTGCATAAATATGGTTGTGTTGGAGGCAAGAGGGTTTTTTCTTATGAAGAGAGAATGAGCAATTTAAGCCTCTTTTGACTCAATATTGGCTATCCTCTCCAGGAACCTGGGACTCAACTCAGACTGTCACTATCAAAAGTTTGAATTTTGACCTTTGCTTGCCCAGTCAGACTCTTTAACACATTGAAATGAAACACGAGAGTGAACACCAGAATCTTATCACTAGAATTTTTCAAAGCACCTTCAGCTCAATTCATCATCAAACCTTCCAATATAATTGCAAGGGAGGCAATGACCTTGTGGTATCATCACTGTACTATTAATCTGGGCGAAGTTCTGGAAATCTGGGTTTCAATTCTGTCACGATAGACGGAGGAATTTGAATTCCAGAGAAGTCTGGAACTACAAATCTAATGATGATCATGAAACAATTGTTGTTTGTTAAAAAAAACCCCACCTCATTCACTGATGAATAAGATATGCTAAGATTAGCATTTTTTCGATCCACTGAAACCTTTTCCGTCCCCCGGCTCTGATGGCTTACATCCTAGGATCGTAAAGACACAGACAATGCGGATGCATAGTTTGTAATTTTTCAAAATTCCTTGGATTTTGGAGATTTACTGGAGGGTTGGTCAACTGCAATGTGGTACCTCTATTCAAAAAGGAAGGAAAGAACAAGTGGGTAACCATAGACAATTAACATAATGCATGTTGTTGGAAAAATGTTGGAGTCATTTTTAAGAAAGTAGTAGCATATCTGAAAAACATAATCTCATCATGCAGAGTCAGCATGGCTTCTTGAAAGTGAAATCATATCTGACTAAATTATTAGAGTCACTCGAGGGAATCTCAAGCAAAGCAGTTAGAGTGGAACCAATGAATATTTTATATTTAGATTTCCAGAAGGAGTTCAACAAGGTACCTCACAAAAGGTTAAGCCATAACGTAACAGCCAATTGTGTTGGAAGTTGAAAACTGATCGTTTTAAAAAACTGTTTTTTTCAGAACCCAGTGAATTTTGAAATATCGTAACTAATAGATTCACTATCTCTGCTGCTACTTCCTTTAAGGCCCAATGATACAGGCCAAAGGTCTCTGGAGACTTGTCTGCCTTCAATCCCAATTGTTTGCTTGGTACTTTTTCCCCTCGTGATGGTTGTTCCTCCCTTTCTATAGCTTCTGCAATACCTGTTACTATTGGGATGATACTAATATCCTCCACTGTGAAAACTGAAGCAAGGTGCCAACATTTCTATGTTCTCCACTATTAACTCCTCAATCTCATCCTCCATAAGACCAAATTTCACTTTAGTTACTGTCTTCCCTTTTATATATTTATAGAAGCTTTTGTAATTCATATAGTTTTCTTTCTTTTACCTCTGCTCATTTTATTAATTTTAGTACCCCTTTGTTGACATTTAAAAGTTTTCCAATCTTCCACCTGCCATTTGCCTTTGTAAGGTGATATGTTTTAGTTTTTAATCTTTGTTTTATCTTTAACTTGCTTGCATAGCAATGGATGTTTCTTCCTGAAAAAGGGCTCATGCCTGAAACGTCGATTCTCCTGCTCCTTGGATGCTGCCTGACCTGCTGGGCTTTTCCAGCAACACATTTTCAGTTTTGGTCTTCACACCCAATCCACTAGAGCCAGATCTGACCTCATTCCTATGTAATTATCTTTAACTCCAGAATGCTATAGTTTCTCACTTTCCAGCTGAATTTAAAATTCCAGCATACTATGATCACAAATACTGAGAGGATCCTTTACTATGGGATCATTAATGAATTCTGTCTCATTACACAATATTAGAACCAGCATAGCTTGCTCCTTTATTGGTTCCCCAAATTATTCCCCAAAAAACAATCTCTAATACATTTGAGGAACTATCCTTTGAGGTTACTCTTGCCAATTTGATTACTCCATTTAAAACCACTCATGATTATTGCTGTTCCTTTACTACAAGCCCCCAGTATTGTGGTTTATATTGCAGCACTACTTTTCGGGATCTATGGGTTACTCACATCAGGGACGACTTTCTCTAGCAATTTCTTATTTCTCCCCAGACTGATTCTATGGCTTCATCACCCCAGTGCTGATATTATTGTTCAACAAAGCTACACACCTACTTTACTTCCTGCCTGTCATTCTGAATAATTAAGATGTATAAAATTATCATAGACATGGACAAGAAGGAACGTTTCCCCTTTGGTGGAAGGATAATGACCTAGGGGGCCATATATTTATGGTAAGACCCAGGATGCGAGGATTGAGATAATTTAGAACTCAGCTCCTGTAAGAGTGTTAGAAGCAGAGACCCTCATAACGTTTAAGAAGTATTTAGATGTGCACTTGTATGCTAAGTCATAGAATGCTATAGGCTAAGTGCTGGAAATTGAGATTAGAATGGTTAGGTAGTTGGTTTTGACTGGTGCATACCTGATTGGCCAAAGGGCCTTTTTCTGTATTATAGACCTCTATGGCTCCTTGGAGAAAGTAAGGACTGCAGATACTGGAGATCAGAGCTGAAAAATGTGTTGCTAGAAAAGCGCAGCAGGTCAGGCAGCATTCAAGGAGCAGGAGAATCGAAGTTTCGGATTTCCTGAGGAAGGGCTTATGCCCGAAACGTCAATTTTCCTGCTCCTTGGATGCTACCTGACCTGCTGCGCTTTTCCAGCAACACATTTTTCAGCTCTATGGCTCCTTGACTAACTAGTCTTTTGTTCTTATATTTGAAGGTGCTGAAGACCAGAATGGCACTACGAAAGACTGGACAATATTCGGGGGTAGGAGACTGTATCAAGAAGATTATGAAGAGGGAAGGATTGATTGCATTTTACAAAGGTTATATTCCAAACATTTTGGGTATTATCCCCTATGCGGGCATTGATCTCGCTATCTATGAGGTAGGTTCAATACAAAAATCTTGAAATTTCCTTTATCTATTTGAAGGTGGGCCAGTAATCACTCACCCATCCCTCACTGTTCCATAAACTGTCATATGGATAAATGCTCAACATCTATCATCAAGTGTGACTTAGTAGCGTGACTACTTGCCAAGCTGGCTCAGTCTTGCAGGACATTGCCAGACTGAGCCTGGGACAGGTGATGGAAGAACCAAAAACTTGGAATAATCTTCTTGACCTTATCCTCACTAATCCACTTGGGGTAAATGCGCCTATCCATAACAGCATTGCTACCACAACACAGTCATTATGGGAATAAATTATGCTCACCACTACCATCTTAAGAGCAATTAGAGATAGACAATAAATCCTGGTCTTGTCAATGATGCTTACATATGTGAACGAATATTGAGAAACAAGGTAGATAGCGAGAAATTATTTCTGAGTTATGTGTCTTTGGAACGGTCTTCCTCAGAAAGTAGTGGTGGCAGAATTTATGAAAGATTTTTGATAAGCAAAGCAGTGAAATGTTATTGGGAATAGGCAAGAATGTGGATTTGAGGTTAAAACCTGTGAGTCAAGTTGCCGACTCCTACTTCAGTTTCATATGTTCATATAATCATTGTTACGTTGGAAAAGATAGAGCAAATAAATTCATAGTTCCTGAAATGTTCAAAGAGATAGAGTGAAGCACCAAAAAGGGAAGTATGACATGCCAGGTGGAAAATACAAGTGAGAAAAGGTAAATGGAACGTTGGGCTTTATGGCAAGAGGTAAGAGTATAAAGGGAGAGATAGAGACCCAGGGAAGTTAATTGCATCTAATTGAAAGAAATGCATTTAATGAAGGTGGCCAAAAAATAATGCAAAGTAAACTTTTGAGGGTAATCTTTAATTAATGTACAATCAAACAGTGAGAGCATCTTTGTTCATACATGAGGAATAAGAGAATGATCAGGGAGAAGGTAGGGCCGATCAGGGATAGCGTAGGGAACTAGTGTGTGGAGTCTGAGCAGTTGGGGAAGCCCTAAATGAGATTTTGCTTTGGTTTTCACGAAGGAAAGGAACCTTGTTATGAATGAGAACTTTGAGGAGCTGAGACACAAGCTTGACCAGATCAAGGTTGATGAAGTTGATGTGCTGGAAATTTTGGAAAACATTAAGATTGATAAGTCCCCAGGGCCAGACCAGATTTATCCTAGGCTGCTCCGGGAAGCGAGAAAGGAGGTTGCTAAGCCGCTGGCGAGGATATTTTCCTCCTCACTCTCCACGGGGGTCTTACGGAGGATTGGAAGGAGGCGAATATTGTTCCACTTTTCAGGAAGGATAATAGGGAAATCCTTGACAATTACAGAACAGTCAGTGTTACGTCTGTGGTCAGGAAAGTTGATAGGATTTATGACCATTTGGAAAAGCATAGTGTGATTAAAGGCGGTCAGCATGGCTTTGTGAGGAGCAGGTCATGCCTCACAAATCTTATTGAGTTCTTTGAAGAGGTGACAAGACAGGTCGATGAAGGTTGAATAACGGATGTGGTGTATTTGGACTTCAGCAAGGCATTTGATAGGGTTCCCCATGGTCGGCTCATTCATAAAGTCAGGAAATATGGGTTACAGGGAGATTTGGCTGTCTGGATTCAGGATTGGTTGGCTGACAGAAGGCAGAGAGTGGTTGTAGTTGGAAAGTATTCTACCTGGAGGTCAGTGTTGAGTGGGGTTCTGCAGGGCTGTGTTCTTGTGCCTCTGCTCTTTGTAGTTTTTGTAAATGACTTGGATGAGGAGGTTGAGGGATGGGTTAGTAAATTTGCAGATGACACAAAATTTGGAGGTGGCTTTGATAGTATCGAGGGCTATTGCAGGCTGCAGTGTGACATAGACAGGATGCAGAGCTGGGCTGAGAAATGGCAGATGGAGTTCAACCTGGATAAATGTGAAGTGATGCCTTTTGGAAGGTCGAACTTGAATGCTGAATATAGGATTAAAGACAAGATTCTTGGCAGAGTGGACATACTGCATCATCTGCCAGAGTGGGATTCAAATCCATGTCCCCAGAGTATTAGCGTGGGATCTAAATTACTAGCCCAGTGATATTACCACTCTGCCTCTGTCCCCCCTACCTGGAATATTGGCATAAAAAAACAGAAATTGCTGGAAAATCTCAGCAGGTCTGGCAGCTTCATTGGGCAGAAATCGGAGTTAATGTTTTGGTTCATGACCCTTTTGCAGATACCTTCTACCATGTCCTTAGTCCAACCTCCACACACCAGTCCTTACAATCACATGGACTGCTACTACGTTGTCAGCTACTAATAATCCCCATTAGCAGCTAATCTAGTATGACCTTGACCTGCTCGTTTGTCTTTTTTCTCCCTCTTTGAGAGGTATCTGAACTTATCATTTACTCTTCCCCCTACCTATCTTCTGCATAAATACCACCTTAGTACAGCTTGGAAACAGGACCTTTGGCCCAACTCGTCCATGCCAATCAGGTTTCCCAAACTAAACTAGTTCCATTTGCCCACATTTGGTCCATATCCCTCTAAACCTTTCCCATTCACTTCCATAAATATTGATTTCTCACCTCAGATGCTGTCAGATCTGCTGAGTTTTTCCAATAATTACTGTTTTCGCTTCTGATTTACAGCATGTACAGTTCTTTTTTTTTGGAATGTTGGCATTTATTTTAAAGAGAATGGAGTATGAAAATCGGGAAGTCTTGCGAGAACTATGTAAGGCACAAGTTGTACCACAGTTGGAATACTGCGATCAGTTTTGGTCCCCTGTCCACAGAATGTTATATTGGCATTGGTGGCTATCCAGAGAAGGCTCACTAGATTGATTCTAGGTGTGGAAGGCATTTTCTTAAGAGGAGAGGTCAAGCTGGTTATATCTGTACTTATCGGCATTTAAAACCACAACATGGAGCAGAAGCTTCTTGATTGGAAAACCCTTGACTGGTCAGCTCGATAACTCAGTGGTTAGCACCAGATCTCTGGGTTCGATTCCACCCTCAGGTGACTGTCTGTGTGGAGTTCGCACGTTCTCCTCACGTCTGTGTGGGTTTCCAGTGGGTGCAATAGTTTCCTCCCACAGTCCAAAGATGTGCAAGTTAGGTAGATTGGCCATGCTAAATTATCTATAGTGGACAGGGATGTTTAGGCTGGGTGCATTGGCCATGGGAGATGTGGTGTTGCAGGCCAGGGGTGGGGGTATGGGTCTGGATGGGGTGCTCTTCGGAGGGTCAGTATGGACATGTTGGGCTGGGTGGCCTGTTTCCACATTGTTGGGATTCTATGTAAAAACAAATCTTCTCCCAAAGGGTAGTGTATCTACGGAATTCTTTATCACACACAGAGGTAGAAGGTCGGTATATTCAAGGTTGAGATAGACAGATTTCTAATCAGTAAGGGAATCATGGGTTATGGGTAAAAGGCAGGAAAGTGACAGTGAGGATTATCAGATCAGCCAAGATCTTACTGAGTACCAGAGCAGACATAATGGGCTGGATAACCTGCTTCTGAACCTGGGTCTTAGTACAGGGCATTGATGAGACTACTCCCAACGTATCACATACAGTTTTGGATTCCTTAATTAAGGAGGGGTGTAGAACAGAGAACACAGAACGTTACAGCGCAATATAGGGCTTTTGGCCCTCGATGTTGCGTCAACCTGTGAAAATAATCTAATGCCAATCTAACTTGCATCATTCCATTATTATCCATTTGTCTATCCAATACCCACTTAAATACTCTTAATGTCAGCGAGTCTACAACTGTTGCTGACAGGCCGTTCCACGCCTCTAATACTCCCAGAGTGTAGAAACTACCCCTAATATCTGTCCTAAATCTATCACCCCTCAATTTAAAGCCATGTTCCCTCATGTTAACCTTAACCATCCAAGAAAATAGGCTCTCACTGTCCAATTTATCTAACCCTCTGATTATCTTATACATCTCGATTTCATCACCTCTCCACCTTCTTCTCTCCAATACAGTCTCAGTTCTCTTAGCCTTTCCTTATAAGACCTCCCTTCTGTACCAGGCAACATCCCAGTAAATCTCTGAACCCTTTCCAAAGCTTCCACGTTCTTCCTATAATGCGGTGACCAGAACTGCACGCAATACTCCAGGTGCGGCCTTACCAGTGTCTTGTACAGCTGAAGCATGACCACGTGGGTCCGAACAACCCTATCAACCCGGGTGGCAACTTTCAGGGATTTATGCACCCAGACACCGAGATCTCTATGATCATCTACACTGCCAAGAATTTTACCATTATCCCATTACTATCCATTCCTGTTATTTCATCTGAAGGGAACTACCTAACATTTTTCCAATTAAACTCCATTTACCACTTTGCAGCCCAGCTCTGATCTTATCTCTGTCTCTCTGTAACCCACAACATCCTTTAGCACTATCCAGAACTCTGCCTTCCTTTGTATCATCCACACATTTACTAACCCAGCCTTCTACGTCCACATCCAGATCATTTATAAAAATGACAAACAGCATTGGCCCCAAAACTGATCCTTGCAGCACACCACTGGTAACTGAGTTCCAGGATGAATATTTTCCATCAACCACCACCCTCTATCTTCTCTCAGCTAGCCAATTTCTGATCCAAACCACTAAATCGCCTTCAATCCCAAAACTCCATATTTTGTGCAATAGCCTACCGTGTGGCACCTTATCAAACACCTTACTGAAATCCAAATACACCATATCAACCCCTTTACCTTTATATACCTGTTTTGTCACCTTCTCGAAGAATTCAATGCTAGTGAGGCACGGCCTACCCTTCACAAAACCATGTTGACTATCCCTAATCAAATTATTCCTTTCCAGATGATTATAAATCCTGTCTCTTATAACCTTTTCCAACACCTTACCCATAACCAAAGTAACCAAGCTCACTGTCTTATAATTACCAGGGTTGTACCGACTACCCTTCTTAAACAAGAGAACAACATTTGCTATCCTCCAGTCTTTTGGCACTATTCCTGTCGACAATGATGACATAAAGATCGAAGCCAAAGGTTCTGCAATCTCCTTCCTGACTTCCCAGAGAATCTGAGGATAAATCCCATCCGACCCACAGACCTTAGCTATTTTCAGATCTTCCAAAATTGCTAAAACCTCCTCTTTGTCAACCGCAATCCCATCTAATCTTGTAGCCTGTAACTCTGTATTCTCACTAACGTTTCCTTTTTCCAATGTGAATACTGACAAAAAGTATTCATTAAGCACTTCCAGTGCTTTCCCTGTAACCTTAGATTCCACGCACAATTTTCCACTACTCTCTTTGATTGGTCCTAATGTGGGACAAATATTGACTGTCAATCAGTTAGTAGATATAGAGTGGAAATTTGGAGTAACAGCAGGGAGCAGTGAATTGCAAAAGGTTGGCAGTATATTTTTACAGTTAAAATTAGTTATAAAGAAGGGAAATAAGAGTGAAAATGTTTACATGAAGTTGACTTTACCACAGTTCTATAACTTCTTACATGAAATGGAACAAGCCAAGGCTAGCCTTGAATGTTTCAGTTAAATTGCTGCATCATTATTCATCAAATTGTTTGAACTATAAACAAACCTCATTTTCTACTTGTTCAAAAAATCCATTTATACATTCAAGTAAAATAAATCTTCATTATTTATAACTTTGAATTGATAGTGAATCGTGTTCAGGAAGCACCTGTTGCCTTTATCAGTTGTAAATGTTAGCATAGTTTAACAGTGTAAATAAAATTATTCTGTGCCAAGTGTAAAAATTTAAAAAAAAGTGGGTGGCACAGTGGTTAGCACTGTTGCCTCACAGCACCAGAGACCCGGGTTCAATTCCCACCTCAGGCAACTGTCTGTGTGGAGTTTGCACATTCTCCCTGTGTCTGCGTGTGTTTCCTCCGGGTGCTCCAGTTTCCTCTCAGTCCAAAAATGTGCAGGTTAGGCGAATTGGCCATGCTAAATTGCCCGTAGTGTTAGGTGAAGGGGTAAATGTAGAGGAATGGGTCTGGGTGGGTTGCTCTTCAGAGGGACTTGTTGGGCTGAAGGGCCTGTTTCCACACTGTAGCTAATCTAATTACTCTAGTCTTTTTTTTTATTCCTGGTATACCTATAGAAGGCCTTAGGGTTTTACTTGATCCTATCCACCAACAACTTCTCATGTCCCCTCCTGGCTCTTCCTAGCCCCCTCATTAGATCTTTTCTGGCTAACTTATATCTCTCAAGCCCCCTAACTAAGCCTCATCCTCACATCAGCCTCCTCCTTCCTCTTGACAAGAGTTTCAAATTCTTTAGTAAGCCATGGCTCCTTCTCTTGATAACCACCTCCCTGCCTGATAGGTATATACTTAATCAAGGACCCTCGGTATCTGTTCCTTGAATGAGCTCCATGTTTCAATTGTGTCCATCCCTTGCAGTTTTCCTTCCCCATTCTATGCATCCTAAATCTTGCCTAATTGCCCTTCCCCCCCCCCCCAGTTATACCTCTTTCCCTGCGGTATATACCTATCCCTGCCCATTGCTATTGTAAACATCACGGAATTGTGGTCACTATCACCAAAGTGCTCACCTACCTCCAAATCTAACACCTGGCAGGGTTCATTCCCCAGTACCAAATCCAATGTGGCATCCTGTCTACATACTGTGTCAGAAGACCTTCTTGCATACATTGAACAAAAACTTACCCATCTAAACTACTTGAACTATAGTATTCCCAGTCAATACTGGGGAACATAGAACATAAACAATACAGCACAGAACAGGCCCTTCGGCCCACGATGTTGTGCCGAACATTTGTCCTAGCTTAAGCACCCATCCATGTACCTATCCAATTGCCTCTTAAAGGTCACCAAAGATTCTGACTCTACCACTCCCACAGGCAGTGCATTCCATGCCCCCACCACTCTCTCGGTAAAGAGTGAAGGGGGATAAACTGAGAGAGGATAGAAAGGGGAGCGACTGACTGAGCGGGAGATGAAGAGATGTTAGATGAGGGTGAAGTTAGATAGATCAGAAGACCGCATTAGAGTTGATCAGTATGCACAGACAGAAGTTAGAAGTTTTATTTAGAATTTCCTCTGGACTGCAAGCCTTTTGTCTAGGCGCCATATCCTGTGAGCACAATGATGATACTGGCTGTCATCCCAGATCATTTATTTTCAATACTGCCACAGAGTTGTTTATTGACAGCTAAACAGAACCCATTAGGCCAATAGATTGGTTTCATGGAGAAAGCTGAATTTCCAAGCGCAGCAGGAAATGATAACTACCCACGATATTGTGTGAGAAGCTGGGCCAGAGAATCTCAGTGAGAGGGATCACTGACAGAGGGGAAATCATCATCTCAGCTGTGGGTCAAATAATGATTGATAAAGTTTACACACCACTTCCCTAGTTTTGTAATCCACATTTCAATTTATATAGCTCAGTTTCAGGAGTGCATTTTAAGAACCTTATCTCTTTATACTTTGCATATATTGGTAT
>NC_057722.1:84162285-84173336 GCF_004010195.1 Chiloscyllium plagiosum | reverse complement strand
TTGTACAGGTCCCACCTTCGCCAGAATGCAGTCCAATTGTCCAAATATCTGAAGCCCTCCCTCCTACACCATCCTTGCAGCCATGTGTTCAACTGCACTCTCTCCCTATTCTTTGCCTCACTGTCACGTGGCACCGGCAACAACCCAGAGATGACGACTCTGTCTGTCCTAGCTTTTAGCTTCCAGCCTAACTCCTTGAGCTCTTGAATGACCTCCCCACCTCTCTTCCTACCTATGTCGTTGGTGCCAATGTGCACCACGACTTCTGGCTGCACACCCTCCCCCTTAAGGATTCTGAAGACACGGTCCGAGATGTCTCGGACCCTGGCACCCGGGAGGCAACAAACCATCCGAGAGTCTCGCCCATGTCCACAGAACCGCCTGTCCGTTCCTCTAACTAGAGAGTCTCCTATAACTAGCGCTCTCCTCCTCTCCCCCTTTCCCTTCTGAGTCTCAGAGCCAGACCTGCTATTTGGGGGCCTATAGTAAACCTGGTCACTGCAGCTTCCCCCTGCTAGGCCGTCCCCCCCCAACAGTATCCAAAGCGGTATACTTATTGTTTAGGGGAACGACCACAGGGGATCCCTGCACTGCCTGCTTCCTCCCCTTCCCACCTCTAACTGTTACCCAGCTACCTCTGTTCTCTGGCGTAACTATGTCCCTGTAGCTTCTATCTATCACCCTCTCAGCCTCTCGAATAATCCTCAGTTCATCCAACTCCAGTTCCAGTTCCCTAACTCGTTCTGTGAGGAGCAGGATCTGATTGCATTTCTTGCAGACGAAGTCGGCAGGAGTATCGGTGGTCACCCCTACCTCAAACATCCTGCAGGAGGAACATTCCACTGCCTGCGCTGCCATTAATCTAGGAGGAGAAAGTGAGGTCTGCAGATGCTGGAGATCAAAGTTGAAACTTTATTGCTGGAACAGCACAGCAGGTCAGGCAGCATCCAGGGAACAGGAGATTCGACGTTTCGGGCACAGGCCCAGAAGAAGGGCCTGTGCCCGAAACGTCGAATCTCCTGTTCCCTGGATGCTGCCTGACCTGCTGTGCTGTTCCAGCAATAAAGTTTCAACTGCCATTAATCTACACTTCGTCTCCAAAACAAGAACACTGAGTAGCTTACCTGTGGACTTTAAAGTTAGGTTAGAGGAGGAGAGTGTATGTAGGGCCTGGGGTCTAGAACACACCCACTCAAATATCAATCACTTACTTCCCGACCAGCTCTGCGCTCCCACCTCACTTCCGCCCAGCTCGCGCTGCTCTCTGCTGAGAAAAGACCTTGTTATGGGGGAAGTTAAAGTCCCCCATAACAACTATACATGCCTTGAAAGTGGTTGAGAGATGTTTCATTCAGTGAATCCTATGATAAAGGGGTTATGTTATGAGTACAGTTTGGAGAGTCAGACATCTTATTGGAGTTTATAAGGGTAGACATTGCAGAGGTACTGGCCATGGATGTTCAGCCTTTCTTCAGTTTAGGGTTATGCCAGGAGATTGGATAATTGCAAATTTTGTCAGAATAATCCCAGTAACTACAGGTCAATTAGTTTGAGTTCAATGATGCTAAAGCTTTGAGAGATTATAATTTGCAACAGAAAATGGTGAGAGTGAGGAACTTTATCGTAGTATGTAATTGTGATTTGGATGGGTATATGAACAGGAAGGGTTTGGAGGGATATGGGCCGGGTGCTGGTAGGTGGGACTAGATTGGGTTGGGATATCTGGTCGGTCTGCTTCCATGCTGTACATCTCTATGATTCTAAGTTGTGATAGGGAGATAATAAAGTATGTTGTCAAACTGAGATGAGCAAGATAAGGGAGGAGGCTCATATGGAGCATAAACATCAGCATGGGACAGTTGAGCCAAATGGCCTAATTCTGTACTGTTCATTTTGTTGGACCTGCACATCCATGCAAGTTTGCTTGCTCAGGATTTATAATGGAGAACGTGAGGACTGCAGATAATGGAGATCAGAGCTGAAAAATGTGTTGCTGGAAAAACGCAGCAGGTCAGGCAGCATCAAAGGAGCAGGAGAATCAACGTTTCGGGCATAAGCCCTTCTTCAGGAATGAGGAGGGTGTGCCAGGCAGGCTAAGATAAAAGGTAGGGAGGAGGGACTTGGGGGAGGGGCGTTGGGAATGCTATAGGTGGAAGGAGGTTAAGGTGAGGGTGATAGGCTGGAGTGGGGGTGGGGGCGGAGAGGTCAGGAAGAAGATTGAGTCTCAACCCTCGGACTCAGCACCGCCTTCGTGACCTGCAATCTTCTTCCCGACCTCTCCACCCCCACCCCCTCTCCGGCCTATCACCCTCACCTTAACCTCCTTCTACCTATCGCATTCCCAACACCCATCCCCAAGTCCCTCCTCCCTACCTTTTATCTTAGCCTGCCTGGCACACCCTCCTCATTCCTGAAGGAGAGCTTATGCCCGAAACGTCGATTCTCCTGCTCCTTTGATGCTGCCTGACCTGCTGCGCTTTTCCAGGATTTATAATGTCTGTTTACTATTCTGAATTTTTTTCTCAAACCCTTTCAGACATTGAAGAAAACTTGGTTAAATAAATATGCCAAGGAATCTGCTGATCCAGGAGTGTTCGTCTTGTTAGCCTGTGGCACCATTTCCAGTTCCTGTGGACAGCTGGCCAGTTATCCATTAGCCCTGATCAGGACCCGAATGCAAGCACAAGGTAAGATCATCCAATCTGTCTTATTCCTGACTTTAGCTTTCATTAAAAATTATGTAGTTTAGACTGATAGGTGTATAGCTAACACTCCACTCATAGAAAAGACTCTTCGGCCCATTGAGTCTGTGCCGATATAACTATCACTAAGGATGGCACGGTGACTCAGTGGTTAGCACTGCAGCCTCACAGCACCAGGGTTCCAGGTTCGATTCTAGCTTTGGGTGACTGTGTGGAGTTTGCACATTCTCCTCATGTCTGCGTGGGTTTCCTCCGGGTGCTCCGGTTTCCTCCCAGTGTCCAAAAATGTGCAGGTTAGGTGAATTGGCCATGCTAAATTGCCTGTAGTGTTAGGTGCATTATTCAGAGGGAAATGGGACTGGGTGGGTTACTCTTCAGAGGGTCGGTGTGGACTTGTTGGGCTGAAGGGCTTGTTTCCACCCTGTAGGGAATCAAATCTAATCCAGTATAATCTCAAAGTGTGCTAATCTCAATTTCCTACACTTGTCCCATATCCTTGACTGTTATGATACTTGAAACATTTACCTGAATGTTTTTAAAGGTTGTAAGGTTTCCAGCTTCCACTAACTTCCTAGGCAAATGCATTTCAGGTTCCCTCACATCCACTGAGTGAAAAAGTTTTTCCAAATCCCCTCTGAATCTCCTGCCCCTCACCCTAAAACTATGCCCTCTCATGATTGACCCCTCAACAAAGGGGAACAGCTGCTCTCTATTCACCCTGCCCATACCCCTCATAATCTTATACACATAGAACATAGAAGAATACAGCGCAGTACAGGCCCTTGGGCCCTCGATGTTGCGCCGATCCAAGCCCACCTAAACTACACTAACCCTCTATCCTCCATATACCTATCCAATGCCCTCTTAAATGCCCATAAAGAGGGAGAGTCCACCACTGTTACTGGCAGGGCAAGTACTTTATTGGCTGTAAAGCATTTTGGATCTTTCTGTGGCCATAACAGTTACTATATAAATGCAATTTAATTTTAATAACTCAATAGTTACTCATAGAAATCTAATGTTATATCACTGGGATGCTTTTTTGCCATTATTATGGCAATAATGTTTTTTTCAAATTTAAAAAAAAGTTATGATATTTCAGCTACTTTAATCCCATGTGTATCACTGATGATTTGTATTTACTCTGTGGAAATTTTAATTGAGTAGAAGATTTTACTGCATTTTACTTTCTGATTTGCTGTTTGAGAATACTTCAGTGTAATTGGCTGCCAACTCCCTGCGGTGATATCACTGTTACTGTATGCCTAGTGTTTGTCTTGATCTTGCACATATCAAGAAAGGGAAACTTCATGCCTCAGAGATCACTAGATAGCAGAAAATCCCTTTAATACTTCAAAGTACTCTTTTGGTATGATCCTAGATATTGAATATTGTTAGATATTATTACTGGAGCGAATCATAGATTTACATTTAAATAGTTCCCATTTCTGTCTTTGTTCACTCCTTTCCTCAGCAATATTTTGTGTTTGATTTTGTCTACTTTCTGTGGTTTTATTTACCCTAATGAAGAAGAGCATATCTTCTCAACATCACAACTATTGATCTCACCCTGCTTGGCTGTTGTATGGAACCCCCTACGTGTTAACCCCTTAAAGCCAAATACATAACAATATTGTCAAATTTGATGGAATTTTAATGCATTTACTTTAGGGGAAATTTGGCATGTTAATATGCTGCAGTTTTTCTTATCTGCGATGTTTTGTGTTATGTTGCTGAAAATATTACTGATGAAATACTTAGCAGTTGTAGTAAAATCATGCGTATACTTAGGATGAAGAAGATTATGAGTACCACATATGCTTGGTCCAGTTCTTGTTGGATTCATTTGGATATCAAAGTTGAAACTTTATTGCTGGAACAGCACAGCAGGTCAGGCAGCATCCAGGGAACAGGAGATTCGACGTTTCGGGCACAGGCCCTTCTTCAGGAATGAGCAGAGAGTGTTCAGCAGGAGAAGATAAAAGGTAGGGAGGAGGGACTTGGAGGAGGGGAGTTGGAAGTGGAGGAGATGCGGTGGAGGGCACCGTCGACCACGTCGCCTTCCTGACCTGCAGTCTTCTTGTTGACCTCTCCGCCTCCATCCTACTCCGACCTATCACCCTCACCTTGACCTCTTTCCACCTATCACATTTCCAACGCCCCTCCTCCAAGTCCCTCCTCCCTACCTTTTATCTTCTCCTGCTGAACACTCTCTGCTCATTCCTGAAGAAGGGCCTGTGCCCGAAACGTCGAATCTCCTGTTCCCTGGATGCTGCCTGACCTGCTGTGCTGTTCCAGCAATAAAGTTTCAACTCCTCTGTAAGCCTCCAGTGCAAGCACATCCTTCCTGTAGTGAGGTGACCAGAACTGCACACAATACTCCAGCTGTGGCCTAACTAACGGACTGTACAACTTCAACATTCCCACCTTGCTGTTATGCTCAATGCCATGACTGATGAAAGCAAGTGTCTCATATGCTTTCTGAACTGTCCCATTCACTTGCTCTGCCAACTCCAGGGATCTGTAAATAATACCCCAAGATCTCTATGTTCTTTTAGCTACCCAGTGTCCTGCCATTTATTAAATACTCCCTCATCTTGTTTCTTCTTCCAAAGTTCATCACCTCGCATTTATCAGGATTAAATCCCATCTGCTACTGGTCTGCCAATCTGACCAACACATCTATATCTTCCTGTAATCTACAAACATCTTCTTTGCTAATAACCACTCCTACCAATCTTGCTGACATCTACAAATTTGCTTAACATTCCTCCCACATTTTCATCAACGTCAGTTATGTATATAACTAAGTAAACTAATGCAACAGGGATTTGGGAACCTGAACTGTAGTTCCCATGTCCAGGAGGTTGAGGGTAAGGAGGTTAGAGATAGGTTTACAAGGTCGTGAGAGGGCACCAGCAACCAGGATGTTGGTTCAAATGTGTGTACTTCAATGCCAGGAGATCTGGAATAAGATGGGTGGACTTGCAGCATGGATTGGTACCTGGGATTTCAATGTTGTGACCATTTCAGAGACATGGCTAGAGCAGGGACAGGAATGGCTGTTGCAGATTCTGGGATTTAGATGTTTCAGCAAGAACAGAGATGATGCTAAAAGTTAGGGGGGTATGAGGGTGGCATTGTTATTCAAAGGTAATATTACAACAGCTGAAAGAATGTTTGAGGAGTCATCCAATGAGGTAGTATGGGCTGAGATTAGAAACAGGAGAAGAGAGGTCACTCTGTTGGGAGTTTTCTATAGGCCTCCAAATTGTTCCAAGGATGTAGAGGAAAGGATAGCAAAGATGATTCTCGATAGGAGCGAGAGTAACAGGGTAGTTGTTATAGGGGTCTTTAACTTCCCCAATATTGACTGGGAGTACTATAGTTCAAGTAGTATAGATGAGTGAGGTTTTTTTCGATGTGTGCAGGAGGGTTTTCTGACACATTGTGCGGACAAGCCAACAAGGCTCGATGCCACATTGGATTTGGTACTGGGTAATGAACCCGGCCAGGTGTCAGATTTGGAGGTAGGTGAGCACTTAGGTGATAGTGACCACAATTCGGTTATGTTTACTTTAGCAATGGAAAGGGATAAGTATATACTGCAGGGCACGAGTTATAGCTGGGGGAAAGGCAATTATGATGTGATTAGGCAAGATTTAGGATACATAGGATGGGGAAGGAAACTGCAGGAGATGGGCACAATAGAAATGTGGAGCTCATTCAAGATACTGCAGGTCATTGATAAGTATAGACCTGTCAGACAGGGAGGTAGTTGTTGAGGAGGAGGAGCCATGGTTTACTAAAGAGGCTGAAGTTCTTGTCAAGAGAAATAAGGGGGCTTATGTGAGGATTAGGCATGAAGGCTCAGTTAGCGAGCTTGAGAGATATAAGTTAGCCAGAAAAGATCTAAAGAGAGGGCTAGGAAGAGCAAGGAGGGGACATGAGACGTTGTTGGCGGATAGGATCAAGGAAAATCCTTAGGCCTTCTATAAGTATATCAGGAATAAAAGAATGACTAGAGCAAGATTAGGGCCAATCAAAGATAGTAGTGGAAGGTTGTGTAGTGGAATCTGAGGACATAGGGGAAGTGCTTAATGAATACTTTTCGTCAGTATTCACATTGTAAAAGGGTAATGTTAGTGCAAATACGGAGATACAGGCTACAAGATTAGATGGGATTGAGGTTGACAAAGAGGAGGTTTTAGCAATTTTAGAAGATCTGAAAGTAGATAAGACCCCGGGCCGATGGGATTTATCCTCAGATTCTCTGGGAAGCCAGGAAGGAGATTGCAGAGCCTTTGGCTTTGATCTTTATGTCATCATTGTCTACAGGAATAGTGCCAGAAGACTGGAGGATAGCAAATGTTGCTCCCTTGTTTAAGAGGGGGAGTTGGAACAACCCTGGTAATTATAGGCCAGTCAGCCTTACTTTGGTTATGGGTAAAGTGAAAATCATCTGGAAAGGAATAATTTGATTAGGGATAGTCAACATGGTTTTGTGAAGTGTAGTTCATGCCTCACTAACCTTATTGAGTTCTTCGAGAAGGTGACAAAACAGGTGGATGAAGGTAAAGTGGTTGATATGGTGTATATGGATTTCAGTAAGGCGTTTGATAAAGTTCCACATGGCAGGCTATTGCACAAAATACGGAGTTTCGGGATTATAAGGTGATTTAGCGTTTGGATCAGAAATTGGCTAGCTGAAAGCAGACAGAAGGTGGTGGTTGATGGGAAGTATTCATCCTGGAGCTCAGTTACCAGTGGTGTGCTGCAAGGATCTGTTTTTCATTTTTATAAATGAGCTGGATGTGGACGTAGAAGAATGGGTTAGTAAATTTGTGGATGACACAAAGATAGGCAGAGTTGTGGATAGTGCTGAAGGATGTTGTGAGTTATAGAGGGACATAGATAAGATGCAGAGCAGATGCAGGGCTGAGAAGTGGTAAATGGAGTTTAATGCAGAAAAGTGTGAAGTAGTTCACTTCGGAAGAAATAACAGAAATGCAGAGTACTGGGCTAATGGTAAAATACTTGAAATTGAGATGAACAGAGAGATCTTGGTGTCCAAGTGCATAAATCCCTGCCACCCAGGTTAATAGGGTTGTGAATAGGGTTGGGGGCAGCATGGTGGCTCAGTGGTTAGCACTGCTACCTCAAGCACCCAGGTTCTATTGCAGCCCTGGACTGTCTGTGTGGAGTTTGCACATTCTCCCCGTGTCTGCATGGGTCTCCTCCGGGTACTCCAGCTTCCTCCCACAATCCAAAGATGTGCAGTTTAGGTAAATTAGCCATGCTAAATTGCCCATAGGATTCAGGGATGGAAAGGTTAGGTGCATGAGTCAGGGGTAAATGTAGGGGAATAGTCTGGTTGGTGGGTTAGAGGATTAGAGTGGACTTGTTAGGCCGAAGGGCCTGTTCCCATACAGTAGGAATTCTAAGAAGACATACGATGTGTTGGCGTTGATTAATAGGGGGAATTGAATTTCGGAGCCACAAGGTCATGCTTCAGCTGTACAAGGCGCTGGTAAGGCCACATCTGGAGTATTGCGTGTAGTTCTGGTCACCGCATTATAGGAAAGATGTGGAAGTTTTGGAAAGGGTACAGAGGAGATTTACTAGGATGTTGCCTGGTATGGAAGGGAGATCTTTGAGGAAAGGCTGAGGGAACTGAGGCTGTTTTCATTGGAGAGAAGGTTGAGAGGTAACTTAATCGAGATGTATAAGATAATCAGAGCGTTAGAAAGAGTGAACAGTGAGAGCCTTTTTCACTGGATGGTGAATGCTAACATGAAGGGACATAGCTTTAAATTGAGGAGTGATAGATTTAGCACAGAAATCAGGTGTAGTTTCTTTACCCAGAGAGTAGTAGGGGCGTGGAACAGCCTGCTCGCAATAGCAGTAGACTGCCGAAGTTAAGGGCATTTAAATGGGCATTGGACATACGGATAATAATGGAATGGTGCAGATTAGGTGGGCATTAGATTATTTTCACAGTCAGTGCAACATCGAGGGCTGAAGGGCCTGTACTGTGCTGTAACGTTCTATGTTCTATAACAAACAGTAAGGATCCAGGTACTGATCCTTGAATCATAGAATTCTGTACAGTGTGGGAACAGGTCATTTGTCCCATTTGAGATTAGAGTGGTGCTGGAAAAGCACAGCAAGTCAGGCAGCATCCAAGGAGGAGGAAAAATTGACATTTCGGGCAAAAGCCCTTCATCAGGATCCTGAAGGGCTTTTGCCCGAAACCTCGATCTTTCCTGCTCCTCGGATACTGCCTGACCTGCTATACTTTTCCAGCACCACTCTAAGATTAGATTAGATTCCCTACAGTATGGAACAGGCCCATTGGCCCAACAAGTCCACACTGACCCTCCGAAGTGTAACCCACCCAGACCCATTCCCCAACATTTATCCTTGACTAATGTACCTAACACACTGGGTAATTTAGCATGGCTAATTCGCCTAACCTGCATATCTTTGGATAGTGGAAGGAAACTGGAACAACGGGAGGAAACCCATGCATACACGGGAAAAATATGCAAACTACAGTTGCCAATGGGTGGAATAGAAGGAAGTCCTGGCGCTGTGAGGCAGCAGTCCTAACGACTGAGCCACAGTGTCTTGTGATATACCATTGGACACTGGCCTCCAGCCACTCGAACAGCCTTCTCCCACTACCCTTTGTGTCCTATTACTAAGCCAGTTACATAGAACATAGAAAAGTACAGCAGAGAACAGGCCCTTAGGCCCACGATGACTTTGCTTCCACCACCTCAACTGGCAATGCATTCCATGCATTCACAACTCTCTGCGGAAAGAACCTACCTCTGATGTCTCCTTTATACCTTCCTCCCAATATCTTCAAACTATGACTTCTCGTACCAGTCAATCCTGCCCTGGGGAAAAGACTCTGGCTATTGACTCCATCTATTCCTCTCATTATTTTGTACATCGCTATCAGGTCTCCTCTTCCTCCTTCTCTCCAGAGAGAAAAGTCCGAGCTTATTCAACTTTTCTTCATACGGCAAGCCCTCCAGTCCAGGCAGTATCCTAGTAAACCTTCTTTGCATCTTCTCCAAAGTCTCTGTGTCTTTTTTGTAGTAGGGCGACCAGAACTGCACACAATATTCCAAGTGTGGTCTCACCTGGGACTTGTAGAGCTGCAGCAAAACCTTGTAGCTCTTAAACCCGATCCCCTGTGAATGAAAGCCAAAACACCATGTGCTTTCTTAACAACCCTATCCACTTGGGTGGCAACTTTGAGGGATCTATGTACTTGCACACCCAGATCCCTCTGTTCCTTCACTCTGCCAAGAATCCTGTCTTTAATCCTATATTCAGCATTCGAGTTCGACCTTCCAAAATGCATCACTTCACATTTATCCAGGTTGAACTCCATCTGCCATTTCTCAGCAGTGCTCCACATCCTGTCTATGTCGCGCTGCAGCCTGCAGTAGCCCTCTATACTATTGACGACACCTCCAACATTTGTGTCATCTGCAAATTTACTAACCTACCCCTCAACCTCCTCATCCAAGTCATTTATAAAGACTACAAAGAGCAGAGGCCCAAGAACAGAGCCCTGTGGGACACTACTCACCACTGACCTCCTGGCAGAATACTTTCCATCTGCAACCACTCTCTGCCTTCTGTTAGTCAGCCAATTCTGAATCCAGATAGCCAAATCTCCCTGTATCCCATACTTCCTGACTTTATGAATGAGCCTATCATGGGGAACCTTATCAAATGCCTTGCTGAAATCCATATACACCACATTCACTACTCAACCGTTGTCGACCTAACTTAACATCTCCTCAAAGCACTCAATAAGATTTGTGAGGCATGACCTGCCCCTCACAAAGCCATGCTGACTGCTTTTAGTGACACTATGCTTTGCCAAATAGTCAAAAATCCTATCCCTCAGAATTGTTTCCACAACTTTGCTGACCATAGACATAAGACTGACTGGTCTTTAATTGCCAGTGATTTCCCTATTACCCTTCTTGAAAAGAGGAACAACATTTGCCTCCTTCCAATCCTCCGGTACGATTCCCGTGGAGAGTGAGGAGGCAAATATCCTCGCCAATGGCTTAGCAACCTCCTTTCTCGCTTCTCGGAGCAGCCTAGGATAAATCTGGTCTGGCCCAGGGGATTTATCAATCTTAATGATTTCCAAAATTTCTAGCACATCAACTTCATTCAATCTTGATCTGGTCAAGATGTATCCCAGCTCCTCTAAGTTTTCATTTACAATAAGTTCCCTTTCCTTGGTGAAAACCGAAGCAAAAAACTCATTTAGGGCTTCCCCTATCTGCTCAGACTCCACGCACAAGTTCCCTC
>NC_057722.1:84155747-84161289 GCF_004010195.1 Chiloscyllium plagiosum | reverse complement strand
AGAGGGTGGTACGTGTATGGAATGAGCTGCCAGAGGAAGTGGTGGAGGCTGGTACAATTACAACATTTAAGAGACATTTGGATGGGTATATGAATAGAAAGGGTTTGGAGGGATATGGGCCAGGTGCTGGCAGGTGGGACTAGATTGGGTTGGGATATCTGGTCGGCGTGGACAGGTTGGACCGAAGGGTCTGTTTCCATGCTGTACATCTCTATGACTCTAAATATCTTCCTTCAGTAACTGCTCATTTCACTCTCCAAGGCTAAGCAAAATGTGAGGCAATTGTGATCACTTTCACCAAAGTGCTCTCCCGCCATGATATCTGACACCTGTCCTGGCTCGTTGCTGAGCACCAAATCCAAAATGGCCTCTCCTCGTCAGTCCATCTGATCCATCTCACCAAGTTTCCCTCAATTCCATGTGCTTTAACCTTCTCAATCAGTCTATGTAGAAGCTTGTCAAAAGCTTTGTTAAAGTCCATATAAACTACATCAACTGAATTTCACTCATCCACACACTGGATCACATTTTCAAAAATGTCTAACAAATTTGTTAGGCATGACCTCCATCTGACAAAACCATGCTGACTATCCCTAATTAACCAATGCCTTTCCAAGTGGGTATTACTTTGCTCCTTCAGACTTTTCTCCAATAGTTTCCCTACCACTGACGTTAAACTCACCAGTCTGTAATTTCCTGGTCCATCTCTACTACCTCTCTTAAAACGTAGAACTACATTAATCATCCTCCTGTCCTCTGGCATTTCCCAATGGCCAGAAAGGAATTAAAAATTTGTGTCATCTCCCAAAACATCCTGGGATGCAATTCATCTGGATCAGGGAATTTGTCTGTTTTTAAGCCTGACAGACTCTCCAAATCCCATTTCATATTTCCAACTATGCACGTTTTTTCATCACAGACCCTTGTCCTGAATTCCACACTTACCTTCTCATTTTCCAGAGTGAAGACTAAAGAGAAGTATTCATTTACCACCCTTCCACTATCCTGCGGCTTCACACGCAGGTTGTCTATCAATTCCTCATGGGCCCTACTCTTTCTCTGGTTAACCACTTCTATTTAATGTATTTATAAAATATCTTGGGATTCTCCCTAATCCTGTTCACAAGTTATTTTTCATGTTCCTTTTTGCCCTTCTAATTACTTTCTAAAGATCCCTCTTGCACTTCTTGTATTCTTCAAGAATTGCTTCCTTCGGAATTGCTGAAAGCCCTATTCTTCTTCTTTATGCAATCCTGAATTGTCCTGGACATTCAGGGTCTGTGAACATATTGTTCCTACGTTTCCCTCTAAAGGGTATATGTTGGGGCTGTACTCCCCCCAGTTCCTTTTGAATGCCCCCCCCCGCCTCATTTGCTCTGCTGTAGACTCACCCACATGAAGCTGTTCCAATTCTACTGAGGCCAGATTCTGCTTTATTTTATTAAAATCTGCCTTTAAACTTTTCCCAAAAGCACTAGCACTTAGTGCTAATCATTATGTCCCATCCTTAATGAGACAGGGGGACTAGACTGATCCTGAGTTAACTTTGGCTTTATCTGGCCCAGGTTCCTGAGGATTGTTGTTTTGTGCTTGTTCCTCCTCCAGTCTGAATATTGCTTTCAGCACAATATTCCCACATGTGGTGTGAAATTTGTTGGGGTATTGCTTCCATTAATGGACTAATATTCTAGAGACCATAGCTTTTACTCATTATAGACTATTTGCTTTCAGTTAAAAATTATCTGAAAGTAATAATCCCGCATCAGTAAAAAGGATCATGAAACTGTCAGATTGTTGCAAACACTGACCTATTTTTAAGGGAGGAAGACTGTCATCTTTACCTTGTCTGGGCAACTTGTGACTCCAATTCCAGTTAAGGTGGCCCTGGCTCACCAACACCTTCTAAGAACAAGGGCAGTTATATAAAAAAAAGGGGGAGAGATTAACTGAAGTTGGGGGTGTTTTTGTACTTACAGAGGGTGGTTTGTGAAAATTGTGGAACTCTGAGGGGAGTGTCAAACTCCGATCTCTCAACCTTCATTGATTTTCGGAGTTGTTTTAAAAAAAAATTCTGATCTCTGAACCCTCATTGATTTTCGGAAGCTGTTGAGCTCCGACATTTTTATACTGACAATGGGCGATTTTTAAAATGTAGTGATTAAGGCTGATCTACTTAAAATAGGTAGAAAGGAAGTGTGGAACCTTCTCAGAATTAAGAAAATTTGATTTGCCTAGATTGGTGTTAACTTAAATCAATACTTAAGTTACTTGATAAAAGAAAATATTACAATATTTTAGAATAAAAGTTTTGATATTTTAAAACTAAAGTTTTGATAATCTGTAAAATGAATTAGGGTCTGTGGAAGTTTGATTGGGGAATAAAAAAATACTTTGAATAGTTACTACAAAACAGAAGTAGTTTTAAAACTGGCAATTATATTGATAAAACAGATGATCCATCCTCAATGTTAGTGAAATTATGTGAAAGATTTCCTGAAAAATCTAAAACCATTTTGTTATGTTATTTTAAATTGAAAAGCCATTTTGAGGTTAATAAAAATCTACATCCTAAGTGTAGCGTAGGATATCAGAAACTGAGGTTCACATTTTGCTGAATTTGAATGCAGTTAACAGAGAATCTGGTATCTTTGCAGCTTCACTGGAGGGATCACAACAGCTCAATATGATGAGTCTATTTCGAAAGATTGTGGCGAAAGAGGGACCCTTGGGCCTCTACAGGGGTCTGGCCCCAAACTTCATGAAGGTGATCCCTGCTGTAAGCATCAGCTATGTTGTGTATGAACGCATGAAGACTGCTCTGGGGATCCAGTCCAGCTAATAGTGGTCACATCTACTCAAGGAACCAAATTTCACTCCACAACAAATCCCATTCGTAGCTTCAGATACAGACTGGCAAAATACAGTTGCCAGATGCCATTCTCCTCATTCAGGAGAGAAACTAGAAAACATTTCTCCACACAAAGGATGCCAGAAGTGTGGAACTCTCCCACAAAGAAGTAACAGATGATGGGCTGAATTCATAATTTTAAATAGGAAATCACTTTTTTTTTGTTAAACAAGCCAAGGGCATCAAGGAATATGTAGCTAAAATAGGAAAATGCAGTTAGAATACAGATCAGCGATGATTCCATTCAATGATAGAGAGGTTTGAGGGGCAGAATGGTCTCTTGTTTCAGTGTTCTTGATTGCAAGGCTCAGTGAAACGTGGGGATTGCAGAACATAATTCTTGAAACATCATACAAAAATCCCTAAATGTCTAACATTAGAGCAGAACTTCCAAAGAACAAAGAAAATTTACAGCCCAGGAACAGGCCCTTCGGCCCTCCAAGCCTGAGCCGATCCAAATGTACTGCTTAAACCTGTCGGTCAATTCCTAAGCATCTGAATCCCTCTGCTCCCTACCTACTCATGCATTTGTCCAGACGCATCCAGTCCAGTCTCGTGACCCTGGACTCTAATGAATGACCTCTCGATGAGCCTCACCATGGGCCTTGACCTCAGTGCTACTGAAATATACATTCTGTGATACAATATCATTTTGCTCACAAGTCCACAGTTGATTTGGCTGTGCTTTCAGATCTGAGCAGAAGCACCTTCATCTGGTGTTAGTCAAAGAATTGACATTTCAAGATGACATGCATTTCTTTAAAAACTTTCCATCCACAGTCTGGTGGAATGTTTACCAAATCATTCAATCTCTGGTAATAAAATTATTCACATTTGTTTAGCTTTGCTTTCATTGTGCAAGTTATAATCAGCTTTTGCTTCTGGAAAACAAGCTCCATATCCAAATTATTTGTAATGACTGTATTTTCTCTTCTACTTGAATCTTGTGCTTCTCTAGTGGGTCAAGTTACCTAAAGCGATTTAAACCAGTGACAATGAAGACAGAAACTTGATTTTATTTTCCAAACCAGGTTGTGCTTTGACTGTGACTTATGCCATACTGAGTCTTAAACATATATCCCTGTATTGCTTCTATTTTGAGGAAAATAGAAGCTTTGAGTCAAAAAGGTTTGGCATATTGAGCAACTTTGGAAAATTGGTTTCAGCACCTGTGCTTTTATACTTTATTATACACATATTGCATGGATTTTTTAAGTCAATAAATCCCCTGATTAATTTGTAACAGTTTGTGGTAATATCTTAATATGTTGGCCTGCTTTTTCACTCATGCCATCTGATGGAAGGAGGGAGCCCAACCTCCAATCATGCACCAGCTAATTAACAGCTTTAAGATATAATCCATCAGCCCAATTTCTATGGCTCTTGTGGCATAGTGATAATATCCCTACCTTAGAGGCAGGAGGCCTGGGTTCAAGTCCCACATTTCTGAACAAGTTGACTATGTCTTTCTCAAATTTCTCAATCTAAATCCTTCATAAGGTCACAGACAAGCCACTCACCCACATTGAAACACTCTCACATAGATACACAACTTTAAAGTGATACAGTATCCATACTCACTATGAAAGGCAAACACAAGAATGGTTCCAGGAAGGAGGAACTTGAATTGGGGATAGATTGAAGAATTTGAGATAGTTCTCCTTCAGAGTGGCACAGTGGCTTGGTGGTTAGCACTGCTGCCCCCACAGCGCCAGGGACCCGGGTTCAATCCCTGCCTCGGGTAACTGTCTGTGTGGAGTTTGCACATTCTCCCCGTGTTTGCGTGGGTTTCCTCCAGGTACTTCAGTTTCTTCCCAAAGATGCCCCTGTCAGGCAGGGAGGACGTGATAAGGTAAGGGAACCATGGTTTACAACAGAAATTGCATCTCTTGTTACGAAGAAGAAGGAGCTTATGTGTTGATGAGGCAAGATGGTTCAGATGAGGCGATGGAGAGTTACAGATCAGCTAGGAAGGATTTAAAGAGAGAGTTAAGAAGAGTAAAGAGAGGACACGAGCAGTCTTTAGCAAATAGAATAAAGGAGAACCCTAAAGCTTTCTATAGGTATGTGAGGAATAAAAGGATGATTAGGGAAAGAATAGGGCCAATCAAAGACAGAAATGGGAAGTTGAGTTTGGATCCTGTGAAGATCGGAGAGGTGCTAAACGAACATTTCTCATTGGTTTTCACTCAGGAAAAGGAGGTATGAGATATTAGACTAGAAAGGATTGAGGTGAGTTACAAACAGGTGTTAGCAATTCTAGAAGGAGTGAAAGTAGATAAGACCCCTGAGCCAGATGGGATTTATCTGAGGATTCTCTGGGAAGCTATGAACATAGAACAGTACAGCACAGAACAGGCCCTTCAGTCCACGATGTTCTGCCGACCACTGATCCTCATGTATGCACCCTCAAATTTCTGTGACCATATGCATGTCCAGGAGTCTCTTAAATGTCCCCAATGACCTTGCTTCCACAACTGCTGCTGGCAACACATTCCATGCTCTCACAACTCTCGATGTAAAGAACCCGCCTCTGAAATCCCCTCTATACTTTCCTCCAACCAGCTTAAAACTATGACCCCTCGTGTTAGTCATTTCTGCCCAGGGAAATAGTCTCTGGCTATCGACTCTATC